>NW_025781687.1:0-64339 GCF_021130785.1 Homalodisca vitripennis | reverse complement strand
AAATTTTAATATAATATATATTAAATATAAATATATGAATATATATATATATTCATATATATATATCATTAATTTCAATAAACATTGAATCAACAAAAAAGGTACTCTGTGCTACCGCCGGGAGTGAAACCCGGATTTTCTCACTTGCCGGGGTGAATGCTACTACCATTATACACGTTATATATATACAGGGTGTAACTTGAAATACACCAGACAAACTTCAGGAGGTTGTTCCCCTGAGGTCAAAACGAAACCAAAAAGTTCCTTTAAATGTATGTCCTAAAAAATGCAATCGTTGTCAGTCTGTCCCGTCTTGTTTGTGTTTTATTAACATTAAATTTTTTTTTATAAACAACCATTAAAAGGTACAAAAGTTAAACTTTTTCTAAACATTATGGCATAATGCTAGTAAAGATTGTCAATTAAAAAAAAATTGAAAATTTTTTTACTCAAGCAAAATTCAAAATGGGCGACCTAGTTAAAAATTCTTGATGGTGAATTTTCTCAAAAAACTACTTTCCAGTATAAAAAAATTTATTAGAATATAAAAAAAATATAAATTTATTTATAAAAAACGAAACGGTAACTCCATCATTTTTTTGAAATCCGATCAAGAAATAATAAAGTTATGGCAATTTTCCTAACATCCCTAGTAAATATATCTCATTTACAAGTTTTTTCTTGATTCACAAAAACTACAGTAGCCTACAATTGGTTTAGAACATTCAACAAAAAAATATCTCACAGTAAACAAAAATATCTCACATTAAACAAAAATATCTCACATTAAACAAAAAAGTTTTTAAGATGTCATGTATTAAGGAAAATACGGATATATACTTAACAGCAGCAACATTTATTTCAAAATTATTAGGGATCACTTTACTAACAAAATGTTCAATATGCCTTCACATTTGGATGCGTATGCATGCATTAAACATGTCTGGTCATTGATTGCGAAGTTCTTTCAAGTATTCCTGGTGTATTCTCTTTACAGTGTTACAGGCTGCAGTGATACGCTGTACAAAGGTCATTTATCCCCTGGTATTCAACTGGTCTTTTCATAAACTAGTTTTCAAATGGCCCCAAAGGAAGAAATCGATGGATTGTAGATCTGGAGACCGAGGCGGCCACCATGATACAGGTCCCCGCTCTGCCTATCCATATTTCCCCATACGTTTGGATCCATACGAAATCTGCCTGATATCTAGTCTGAAATTGGGCGCAGGGAGCTCCATCATTGCATGAACAAACAGTGCTCTCTCACACCCCAAGGTAACATCATCTAAAATTTAAGGCAATTCGTGTTGTAAGGAAATGTCTGTTAGTTTACACCATTTAGTATGTCAGGTAATACAAATGGACCTAATAAACAGTCTCCAATGATGCCTGCCCAAACATTTATTTTTAAACTGCTGTTGATGTCTCCCTTCATAAATGGCTTGTGGGTTTTCATCAGCCCATTGATGCATATTGTGGTAGTGGGTTATATTCCCATCTCGAATTAAAAAACAGAGCTTCATCTGTATATCACAACTAATGTTAGTAAAAACACAGGGTTTGATAGCTGTGCTGATAAAACCATTGGCCAAAACTATGTAAACGTAATGGAAAGTCAGCTGGAACAAGGTGGCTTGTACACGCTGATAATGGTACGGGATATAAAATCATGCTCATGTAGAATATCGACTTAGCTGTCCTGTGGTCATACGTTGTGTATTTGCTCATAGACTGCCTAGTACTTCAAGCCTGGATCTTCCTCTACTAATCGCTGTAAGAACATGTTTTCCCATCCAAATCAGGAGTTCTACCGCTGTCTCTTGTACACCTCGGTTCTGCAAAGTAAGAAGGTTAACAATAGTGCCTGTCTCATAGATGAGTCGGTTGAAAAACAAGCAGCAAATGGTTGAATGAGTAGGTTTGTTGTCAATTTGAAAATGATTCCGTAATAACAGGCGGGATGACTATGGCGAACCTATTACCGTTTAGCGTTTTCCATAGACATAAATATCATGTCAGCTTGATGGCCTTAAATGGGTAACCTGCCCATCTTTCAATAGAATAAGAGCAGACTATCGACTAATAATGTTTCTACCAGTGAACGAGTAACAGATCATATCTTTCGTCAAAAATAAAACAAGGAAATTGACTATACTTATCTGAATTCATTTTGTTGTACTAAAAAATTCAAGCCCTGTGTCTCAACATAAAAACATATTCAGACTGTTTTAAACCATGAAAGTTTGAGTCATGTATGATTGCCTTGTTACAATTGTCATTTTTTAAAATTAAATACTAACTATCATGGTTATAAAGTTTTTTTAACACCCAAAATATCCGTTTTTATCGTATTTTTAATACTGCCTAAATACTTACAATTAACTTTTAAAACAAGAAAACAAAACTTGTAAATGTGATATGTTACTAGGGTTTTAAGAAAAAATGCCATAACTTTTGGTTATTTCTTGAGCGATTTCAAAAAAATGTAGGTACCGTTCGTTTTATAAATAGAATTTATATATTTTTTATATTCTAGTAAACTTTTTTATACAGGAAGTAGTTTTTGAGGAAAATTCACCATCAAAGATTTTAACTAGCCGCCATTTTGAATTTGGTTTTGAGTAAAAATTTTCAATTTTTTTTAAAATTGACAATCATTTACTAGATTAGCATATGTTTGAAAAGTTTAACTTTGTACCTTTAGATGGTTGTTTATAAAAAAAATTTAATGTAATAAAACACAAACAGACGGACAGACGAAAACGATGCATTTTAGGGACATTACATTTATAGGAACTTTTTGGTTCGTTTTGACCTCAGGAACAAACCCTCCTGAAGTTTGTCGGTGTATTTCAGTTACACCATGTATATATATATATTTCAATAAATATTTAATCGCAAAAAGTACTTGTTCCGCCGGGACTCGAACCGGATCTCCTCACTTGCCGGTGTTGAATGTAACAAATTTTTTCAAGTACACTTTTAAAATATACACAGATAAAAATAAACAAACAAAAGAAGAAACACCTGATAATAAACATTCTAAATGTAAATACGCCTACAATTTTTGACATGTAAACAAGTTTTGATATTAGTTTGTTAACTTTAACAATAATAAGCATAATATATAATATAATTTTGAATTTAGGTAAATTTGTTATCACAATCTAATTATGCAAGTGGAAAACAATAATTTTAGCGAATGGTAAGTCCATATGGATTGTTTCGATTTTAATATAAGTTGGTGTGCCAATTCATTATTCCTTAAATTTAAATCATTTCGAGAGCTGTTTTTCACAAGGAGTAATTTTGCTTATAGCTTTGAGTTTTGTAACCAATCCTCAAAGCTTTTTTTGTTATGGGTGAATAGCGTTGTAAGGCTACTGGTTTTTTTCGTCTTTGTGATTGATATAAAAACGGTGACCGGTCATTCTTACCCGCAAAGAATTTGAGTTTTGCCCAATGTAGTCCTTGGGACAAAACGTACAGGTAAGCTGGTAAATTGAATTGTTGGAGGTACAGTCCAATTTACGAGCTATTGGATAGGTATTTTTAGTGACGCTACTTTGGAATTGTTCGGTTTTATCCATAATTTTGCAAATACCACACAACCGTGGTTTTATTACATGGTTCACAGCCAAATGATAAATTTTCATAATTTTTTCCAACATGAATTTTGGGCCACACAAGCATATTCTTCAAATTTTTAGGTTTTCTTTAATACTATTCTAGGTGGCCTGGAAAATAATTTCTCAGTTAAGGGCGAGTTTTTTTTTTAAATTTCATAAGCCAATTTTCATAAACCAGGATGAAATTTTGTTATAAAATTTAGGATCATTTGGAAGTGATTTGGAATATTTGTAACTTTTTTGGTTGTCTGAGCTGCCTGTTCAAAAGTCTTTTAGGGTATCTCCTCTTAGAAAGAGCTTTAGTAAGTTTTCTTTTTGTAAATTTTGAAATCTGAAGCGTTTGTACATAAGGATTTTGCTCTAATGGAAAGACTTTTTGGGATGGACTTTTTACATGGATTTTACATTTGGATGGCAGCTACTTTTCATGTAATTCATTTTATTATTACCCTTAACATGTATTTTTGGTTTAGAAAATACGATTTTCTAGAAAAACTGCAACATCCAAAAAGTGACGATTTTTGTGATTAATATTGCAATTAAAGTTAAGACATGAAAATTTATCTATCAAGGAAATGATGAAGTTTCTCTCTCTAACCCATGATTCCAGACTACAATTCTATAAATCTTAGCCACAATAAAGGAAGGACATTTTGAGTTTTAAGAAAATTATGTTCTACAAATCCCATAAAAAGGTTGGCGTATGATGGGGCCATTCGAGTACCCATCACCGTCCCTTTAATTTGGAGATATTTCTGACCCATGAATTTGAAATTATTCATTGTTAAAATTAAATTATTGAGTGAGGTTAGAAAGTTTGTTGACGGTTTTAGTATTATTTCGCCTTGTTTCAAGAAAATGTGTGGCGGCTTTCCAGACCACCTTGATGTGGAATGTTAGTGTAAAGCGATTCTACATCTATCGTTAAAAGAATCGTCTCATCAGGAAGTGGCTGGTGAACATCCTTGAGTCTTGATAATAAGTGTCCGGTGTCTTTGATGTAGGATGGAAGATTTCTCACCAGGGGTTGCAGGTTATCATCTACGAATTCTGAGATTCGCTCTGTAGGAGAACCGATGCTTGCCACGATAGGTCTGCCAGGAGATGGTCTCGATGGTTTATTTTATTTTTTTGGAAAATGGTAGAAAATTGGTGTTTTCGGTGCTTTTGGGACAAGAAGATTTAGCATATCATCTGAAAAGAACCTCATTAGCAGCCTTTTGAGTAAAGGTTTTCACGGATTTCTTGGTTAAATGCTGATGTTAGTTTTTCATTAATTTCTTTGTAAGTAGAAACTATCACTTAGCTGTCTTTCTGCCTCTTTTATGTAATAAATCTTGTTTAAAATTACAATATAATTGCCTTTGTCCGAAGGGCACAATCATAATTTGATCATTATTTTTGAAGTGACCTAATTGCTTTTCGTTCAGCATGAGATATGTTTTTGAATTAGGAAGACTGTCTGGCAGGTCAGGATTTGAAAATATTTGCCAAAATTAAACTTATGAATTGATCAACAGGGTGTTCTATTGGAAGTGGGGAGGTTGCCATCCTGAACGATCTTTGAATTTTAGTAAACAATGAGGAGTTTTATTTTTATCATCACAAGGGTTTTGAGTGAAATAATATTTTAATCTTAATGTTTCTTGCGAATTCCAAAGAATCAGTTACGAAGTTGTGTGATTAAATTTGTATGGTGTAGGGGAGAAAACGTTAGGCCTTTCTTTAATACCAAATTTTCTTTAGACGAAGGTTTGTAAATGGATATAATTTCAATGTTTATCAGAGGAGTCTTAGTGTTATGATTATTTTTATTTATTTTTGAAGCATTTTTTAGTGTTTTTTTGGGTTGTTTTTGTCGCTTTGATAATTTCTTGGAGATGAGAGTAGCATCATTTTCAGGAATCACTTGAGATAGTGTATCTTCTGATTTCTATGATGATGATGATGATATGATATATATACAGGGTGTATATTATGTCTGGAAACACCCAAATATATCCTTTAATAATTTAAATATAAATTTGAAACCTCTTACAATCGTGATAGAGATTGGGGCATCTACTTTTTGGAACAATGTTTTGTTATGTCACACAACGGGGACGTCCTGCCGAGGGTATCGTGAATATTCTTAATGGAAACCTATACCTTGTGATACATTAATTTTAAAGGTAATAGCTTACTGAATTGAATGCCACAAACCGCATCTCAAAGGAATTATTCTATCAGAAAATAGAGAATTTTTAGTATTGAAAATTTACTGATGTTCAACAATGTAATTTTGACATGGTTCTTGCCACAAAATGTGTTACACTAATTTTTTAGCATTTTTTAAATGTTCAATTAAAATAAAATAAACAATTTATTTTTAAGCTGGTTTCATTAGTACAAATTTATATACATAACATACAAATATTCATAATGACGGTCAAACAGTTTATATGAAGGACATATGTATATATATATACACATATGTCCTTCATATAAACTGTATATATATAATATATATATATATATATATATATTATATATATATATTATATAAATATATATAATATATATATATATATATATATATACATATTATGTATGACCTCTATAGAAACTGTTTGACTGATTATTATGAGTATATGTATGTTTATATATTTTTCCACAAAGAAGGTTTATATGCTATGCCCATTGATGTAACTGACCACTAAGCGGCGCTGCAAAACATAAAAACCTATATTGAAATTGCCCAAAACTATTTGAAGGTGCTTTAACGTTTAACGTTTATGTTTTTTTGTCTTTTAAATAATTAATCCGATTGAACATAAAGTTTATATAACAACTTTATAATAAAGTACAGGTACAGTTGCTATGGGTTTAAACTTTTTTATTTCATTGGTCGTTTGCAACAATTGTAAACTCTGCATCGGCGTTGGAAATTTTATAAATCACTTAAATCGGAAATGCTCACACATATAAAAAGCTTAGAGAAAGCGTGGCGAAGCCACGGAAACCTCTATTAACAATATTGCCTGAGTAAGCCGTGTATCAGAAGTTTAGGTGATGCGGGAACTATTGCGGAGTTCTGTGGCCCTGTGGCGTATCGTTGCCGTACAGCCTTACACGTGCCTCGGCAATATGGAGGTAAATATACATGTATATTTTCATTAGAATAACGTTTTGTAAATATGAATTAATATTTCTATATTTTCATTTTATAATTTACTTTAGTAATAATTACATGGTATTTTTAACTTTCAATATATTATTACCTAAATGTAATAAATTAGTTTTATAATTATTGTTATATAAATATTTGCAATCACATAAAAGGTTTGAGACTTAATTTTTTTAACGAAAATACAATTTATTATGGGGTAAAATTAAACTACAGATTGGAAGTACGAAATAGTTTTTGTTATGAAATATTATTTTTAAGAATGGACAGAGTATTTTCGGGGTTGAAATATCTCTATTAAAGTAGGTTATAAAATTAGTAAATTGATATAGAGATTTAAACCCAAATTTATAACGAAAGGAAATTAAATTCGTGTCAATTGAGGTCGTAGTAATATAAAAGGAATGTTAATTCTAAACCGCTGCCTATTAACTGTTGTCCTTATTCGTAGGGAATAGGCGATCGAAATGTGATAAAATCGTAAAAAAAGTTTATATTGGAAGTATAATTTTAAAGGGTAATTGGGAATTGAATAAGAAATATTTAACTTCTGGATATCGTCCGGCCCATTAAATCAAAATTCACTAAACACTTATTTTTCTATATATTAGACTACTGTATTTAAAATAATAATATTAAGTATGGCTTTTTATGAAAAAAGTGTAAGATGTCCAAAACATAAGACACGAAACCTTTAAAAATTAAATTAAACTAAAAATATTTTTTACCAACCGGAGGTAAGATTATTAAATAGTAAATGTACACGATTAGGACAATTCTATAGGAATTAAGAATATAGAAGAATTGAAGTTCCCTGGAAAGATAAGTTATACGTGACAGGAGCAGTGTAATGATAATAGGCTATCCCCGATCCAACATTGTGGGATCAGCATAATGGTCCCCTATAACCGAGCAGCTGCAGTGACATATTGGCATCGATCCCTTCTACCTGGGGAGGTCGTTAAAAACAAACACATAAGATAAGGAGTCAATGCTCCTTTCCTACATTAATAAGATTTGAATTAAATGATCTCAATGATTAAAAAACCATTGTTATAACATTATTTATTAATAGACTAGCAACATGACATATATTATGTTACATGAATCAGTCATGACATTATATTAATGTCAGCTTGCAACATAAAGAAAACTAAGCATGAACAGAGGTTGAATAACTTCATAATCGCACACTGTTTTGAAACTTGAGATTTTTAAGTTTAAAAAATTACAAAATTTTTAAATGGATCTAGTTTGTTCTTCCTATTATTTTACTATGGAGAATAATTGAATAGGATTTTGGAATTTTAGGTGGTTTGAAAACACATAATTTTTAAAGGTTGTTTAAATACAAAGACTGATCGATGCAGATATACTTTTGTACTGTTAGGACAAGGAAACTTAGAAAACGCTTAATCCTATAAGGGGTAAGCTGCTTCCGGAGTGACAGGATATTCTGGATAGGTAAGATTAGGGGTAAAGGGCTGTCTCCTGTCTAAATCCATGATGGAGAATTTAGGACATCAATGCCAATTCATGCCCCCTCATGAAAAGCGAAAATCAACCCTGAACCAGCCTTTTCAATCAAAGCATACGGAGTTGAGACGCCCTTATGTCTAAGCTAGCAATACACTTTGACTCTGGAAACCCCTCTAACCCCAGCAGTCATCGCCGCAGTAGACTAGGGACCTATCGATCTACACTTGCACTACAGAATCTCGAACATTTAGTGATGTGCTTGCTCTTGGACATACATAAAGGGTTGCCTAAATCGAAGTGACACATTGGTTTTTGCTGAGCCCAGTGTGGATTCACCTGGAAGGTAATACCCAGCCAGAGTTAAATCCTTCTGTGGAGAAGATTAAATTACAGTTACAATAATACTAGTAAACATGAAAGAATAATTTTTTTACCCCCCCGTAACCTAATCAGGCATGAATTTTATTCCGCTAAAGGCTTATTTAATTAAGAGTATAATTAAAGTGGCCAAACATACACATCGACTCGCTAAATAAATATACATTTTTCTCTGCTATTTTGCAATCAGAACCATTGTTTTAAATTAGTGTACGCCATTAGGTGTAAGTAATAAATGCTGTCTATTATCATTTACACAGCCTTTTTTGTGGATTAATTTTTAATGTAGTGAATAATTCAAAATAGAAATAAATACTAATTTACTTTAGTCCTTGGTATTTCTTTCAGATATATTACGATTTGAAGGTGAGTGAGTGACGTTCTATATATTAATAAAATATACAAAAATACTAACTATTTTTGTTAAATTAATCTAAGTTCACAAATAATTGCTCCAAAGGGATTAAAAAAACTGAAACAATGAAGAAAAAGCCTGATTTTATTAAAAACACATTTTAATTTAGTTTTCCCGAATTAGGCCAAAATAATTACACTAATATAAATATTTTGAAAATTGACAGATAAAATAAAATTTTCATATTGGATATAATAAATTGACCTGAAATTAAGTAGCAAATCGATAAGGTGTGATTTATATGTAATATTCATCCATACAATATTGATGAATAACATTTGAAAAATCACAAATATTACGTTTTAGATTTGCCATACATTCACATAGGGTATTGAAATGTGAAGTTTTATTATAGGCTACATCTGAGTACTCTCCCTAAAGATTTAGTTATAAGAAGAGCTAATTAAACATTTTTTTATTTGTAGAAATTTTAAAATTATTTACTACATAGAATAGTAAGAATAATTTAACTATTCGCATTTTAATTACACGGTTTAACAGACATAAATGACGAATACTATAAACATTTTAAATATGAAATTAGATAAGGACTATCAAATGAAAATGTTTTATTTTAGTGCTATGAAATTTTTTTAAATAGACGATTTTTTTTGGAATGTTTACACGTAACACTGTAAATGATATGCGTAAACCGTATCACATGTTTTGAATAAAAAACTATTTATGTAAATGTTAATGATCAGGAGATATTCTCATGCAATCGTGAATCCAGTAAATTTCCCCATTTAGTTATATTGTCAAAAAAAAAATCAGTACTATAAACAAACAACACTACAGCGCGCTTGAAGTTAAAGAGATGTAAGTCTTGTTTCTGTTATGACAGGCTCTGGAGAGATTCTTTTAAGCGCAGTGTTTATTACTGTACTCCTTCTTATCTCACGACACCTCATTATACATATATTTGACCTTACCGCCATATAATATATATAATATATATATATATATATATATATATATATATATATATATATATATATATATATATATATATATATATTACAAAATGAATACCATTTAATCTTTGATTTATAAATTATATCCCACTTGAAGATTACGGCATGTCTCCTACAGTAGGGAGGAGTTCACAAATTAGATGAAAGGGGTTGAGGGGAATTTCACTGAGAGAATTTTATTTCCAACAAAATGTATTGTATTTTTGAAAGCTCCCCTGTATAAAAAGTGTTATCAACTGAAAAAAAAAATTATATCCTAAAAACTTCTCTTAGGGTTCGCAAACCTTATTTTAAACTTAGGACATCAATCTAACTGACGTTTTGTAAATGTTGTCAATAAACCGGTCTCTTTGACACAAAAGCAGTTTCTCGCTGCCTTGTAATGTTATCCGTTAATCAGCCAATTACTACATCAGACATCATTACACGCTACAGTTGCTCTTCTAATTATAGACACTGTTTCAGTAGAAACGTTTTTCAACAAGAAACGATCTTCAAACATTACTACTAAACTAAACAATGCTTGACGTGATTAGGACTGATTCATAAAATCATATATACTCTAAAAGAAACTAGTATGAAATAAACATGAAAATGGAAAATCTTTAATCAAAGCATATTCAAAAATAACTAGTCGATAATAAATCATAAGACAGATGGTTACATTTAAAATATGATCCACATAAACCATCAAAATTGCATACCCAATAAAAGAAATTGTACTTCAGAAACCAACTGTGTCGAAACACATCTGAGAAAGACATCAAAGTCAGACGCTGTAAAGTGTTTAAACCCTTCATAACTGTGTAAAAGGAGGATATTAAACTGATAACATCCACACGGGTGTTAATAAACTATTCGATTACCTTTATTAGTAAACTCCATTAGGCAATTGAAACGCTAAGATACGGAAAGATATCGGCCAAACTCAGTTTCAAAAACAAAACGTGAATTAAAATTTGACAAAATATAATATACGTGAAAACCCCTACTATTATCCAAGGATAATGTGATACTTTAAACAAATGACCAAGATCAATAGCAACAATAAAAATAATATACAGTGAAATTGGTTAAAAATTGGCAAAAAACCCTCGCTCTGTGAAACTAGGAAAATTTAATTTCTAAATAATAGTAAGACGTTTGCATATTGTGGGCTAGAATAAGCACACGTTTATTATGAAACGAAGTTATGGAGTAGCTGTGCAACAATACAAACTTTATGTTTAACCTGCAAATGTATTGCGTGTAATTTGACGCGCTAGTGATTTGATTGCGGAAAAACATCTCTGATTTTATCTTGTAAAAGTTTGTGTTGTAAGTTTATGTGTGAGGAGGTTAATCAGCAAACCAGGGACAACAATGCCTTCAGTCACCCAATGATTCAGCACCCAGGATCCGTCACCCAGGCGAATAAAGCTTTTTTGCAGGTAAAAAATATTATATTTTCAATCCAATTGGGTAACAGATTGTATAAATAAGGGACCATAAATTCGGGTAAACTTCTTCCATACTCTATTCTCCGATAAAATTATGCATATCTTGTGCTGATATTTCATGGATTTATTTATTTATTATTTTGTAATGATCGTAATTACAGTATCTCAAAAATCAAATATATGTGTAATCCCTTTCGTTTTAACTGTCTAGAGATATTGTATCTTGTATATTGTTTGTTGTTGTATATTGTATTGTATATTCATTATCTCATTCTGTAGAACATGTTTTAAACATCACTTTTGCCGATTTTAAAATTTAATTAAAACATGAACTAGCTGCACTACCCCATGCACTGGTTTCATATCTAATTATAGATTAAACAAAAGATTTGTAGGACAATATATTTACAAAAAAATTTAACTTGTTTCTTATTTTTTGAAGTATTGCACTGCTTCAGTGAACTCATTATGAACTATCTCCGTATTGCCATGTATCCTAAAACGCAATTTGATTTTCACATACAATGTTATTTTCAGTAAGATATTTGCATAAATATTTTAAAATATAACCAACAATTATTTTGTATGTGGATTATGGGATTGCTATTGGTAGGTAGAATTAGAAATTGTGCATTAGATTTAATTTCATGTATTGGTCGAATTATTGTTTTTTTTAAGCAGTTCGGGCATTTCTATTATATAAGTAATATAATTTATAAGTTTACGAAAAGGACCAAATATTTTATCTTTGTTGTGTTTTATATCTTTCACTCTATAATTTTCATATCCAGGGGACTTATTAGAGGAAATTTTATTTTATTAATTCTTCAATTTGACTGGGTGTTAACATTTGGTACAAACACATTATCAGTGCTTCCTGCTGGTCCATACCTATTGTAATTTGAATCGTAGTTGTATTGTTTCCTATTATTGATCAAATACATATATGCTTTAGGGCTTTTACTCCCTAATATAGAAGCTAGCAAATCTGTTACGTATTTTCATATCCATTCAATGTTATTTCTAAATGTTCTATTTCTGCCTAATAAAATGTTTGCATCTCTCATAATGTTTTTGATTAACGTTTTTATGCTCGAATATTTGTCTATAATACTTATTTTTCCTTGCTCGTAGGTCATTAGTTACCCTATTTCATTTTAATTTTTGTAGATACTTCTATATCTATGATTTTTTCAGCATCTCTTTCCCATATTTTAGAATATCTATCAATTTCTTTCGGAAAATATAATAGATCTTTTGTGTCATCCAATCTTCTTTTATTGCACTGAAAAATGACTGTCTTTCTTTATTTGAAATTTGGCTTGATTGAATAAATGTATTTGTGTTTTCCTTATATAATTTCTTTGAAATTTACTAAAATACTTCCAAATTCTTTATCAACATTATTCAATTCCAGTGAATCCCAGTTTCCTAGTCTAACATTTTGTTTAAAAATATTGTCACGTTTTTATTTTAAATTGCTTTGAGCCTGGCTCAAAGATTTTGTCATAATATTAATTTACGGCTAATTATGTAGTTATTTGAAGTTTTTTTTTTACGTCTGTAGAAATCCTGCCCAAACTTTCATTTAGCATAAAAAATTTAAGGCCTATGATGTTAGATTGTACTAAACTTTCAACTCTAACCTCATGCCTAGTATAACCCTATATATTCTGTTCCAAGCTACAGTTTGCCATAAGCTGTCGATACTTTTTGTTCTTAAGTTATTGTTGTCATTTAAGCCACATCTTTCAATGTTTATGTGTAATTTCTAGCTCATGATTAGTTTGTATAGTTGTAAAACTACTCGATGAGTTCCCACCTCTAGAAATTAACATGAATTATTTCCCTTTAATATTTTTCATTTGTGGTAATGTGGTCTAGAGTTATTGGTGAAATTGAATTTGAATACGGTTTAAAAACAACATTGCTATTTGGCTCTTTTTCTTATCCTAAGTTTGAATATAGGTACATTTTTTTTATTTTATAAAAATGGATTTCCTTTTCGTTGCAAAGCACTTCTGAGAGTATTGTTATATCAAATTTACTTTTATATGACACCATTTCTAGGTTTAGAGTGTGTTATCAATATACCTTATATTTAAAATATAGAAGTCTACTATGCTCATCAGTTTCCCTCTGTGTCGATTTATACCAATATAATCGTTTTAAAACATAATCTACAATCGACAAACCTAACTTGATTGCGACCCATTTACTTTAAACTAATTAAATGACAAGGAAATGAAATTTGAATTTGATAACAACATATACTATAACAGCTGCACCAACATAAATACTAGATCTAACATCAATTTACAATACATTCTCGTATGAAAAACCAGGAAAATATGCATTTATTTTATATCTAGTTTTGCTATTGTGAAGCAGGTTAAAATGTTTAGGCTACCCAAGGTCATGAGAAAACATCAAAACTAACCGATTTCCAGTGGTTTAGTTCTTGGAGATAAACCCATTGAAAAGATATTTCCTTTTGAAGGCCACACTTTAAGATGGACTTGTTAATTAAAGAACATAAATTAAAAGAAAGAGAGGCTTAATAGTCCATTAGGTATGATAGTTATACACCTAGGTCTAGCTAGTTGGATAAACGCTGAATTGTGTGGTTTATTATTCGGCTGGCCCAACGTTTATTTATATAACTGTGATAAGGTCTTTGGTAT
This sequence comes from Homalodisca vitripennis, assembly GCF_021130785.1. Lineage (NCBI taxonomy): Eukaryota > Metazoa > Arthropoda > Insecta > Hemiptera > Cicadellidae > Homalodisca > Homalodisca vitripennis. Next base: position 50,175 of record NW_025781687.1, on the reverse strand, counting down.
TTTCTGACAACAAGAACGTTCTTATCATCCTCTTTCCTTTTCACCAGGGCCCACCTACCCCTGAACCATACGAAATTAAGGTTATAGATTTTGGCCCAAGTCTTATCTTCTATAAATACTTTTCTATAGATCGGACATAAGTTTTAATTGAAATAACCAGCACTTATCTTATCTTCTCCCATGTTACTGAATCAAGTGTATCTCACAATTTTTGAATGGAACTGCTCTAGCCCTTTAGAACGTGTACCGTCTTCCTTCTAACCGTATTCGGTGTGCTTGATGATGCAAATCCGCTGGCCGAAATGTCACATGAATCTCTCTGGCAGGTCTACCTGCCTTTGGTTTGCTTCAATTTGTAGCCCGTGTATTTATAAGTTAAGTCGGCTCCCATACTTGTCCATGTCGGCGAGTTTCACTGCTAGGGTGTCAGCTCGATCCGTCGTGAACGCTTCCTTCTTTTTAAATTCTACTAGCGGCTTTTTAATAATCGTGGTTCTCATTTCGCAGACTGAAACTTTGTTGAAGAAGCTTCCTATACTCTTCAGCAAGATTCATCATGCAGTTTTTTATGCTGTCTAGCTTTAATTTCATGTTATAAATTGAGATACGTTTGGTCATTATTGACTGTTGTATCCCTAGGCTACTAAACTCAAAATCTTTTTAACATCTTTAGCTGCCTCACTGCATGAACTAAAATTGTCTTAAGTTTGCACTCCTCACAAAACCACTTTCCTTTTGCTTTCTTTTGTAGGAGACTTTCAAGTTTGGAGCTTTGTGGTACATTTTGCGAAGTAAAAACCACATTAACAAACGCAGCATAATGCAGTGTCCCCTGTGGTCGTTAAAATATAGTACATTTACCTTACATTACAGGCGCCATTATATTGAATAGTATTTAAATAGGTATAAGAAGTTAGTTTTTTAAAAGCAAAAAATTTACTCTTAAAAATTGTTATACTAAATACAGATATGCTTATGTTCCTTAGCTAAAAGATTTACACTTTATCGTAATCATTAAATACTTTCTTCCTTTTCAAAATAGTTTAGATTTTAAAAGAATTTTTTAAACAGTTTATTGTTGAGTAGATCAAATAGCGTAGGCCTTTTTCAATCAAGACTTTCCATAAATAATACAGACGACTGTAAATAAGTAAATAATACGTTTAATGGATAATTTATTGTTACAACCTTTGTGGAGAAAAACATTTGTTAGCTAGAAAAATAAACAGCGTCAATTATAAATGCTATATTAATCCAGTTTGTTACTACATTCAACGTCGATGATTTTATTTGCTTAAAAGTCATTGCATATGATTACAACAAAATTGCTATTTCCGGGATCCTCATTAGCCGTAAATTTCATTATAGTCAGCTGAAAACAATGAACCATGCATATCAATGTATAGTTCATTAGTAACCAAATCACAGATCCAACGAGTGGTTATATATCATTATCTCTAATCACAAACACGAATTGTTTATGTTTTCAAGCCGTGATGGCTTAAAAGATACTGTCAGAGTTACCTGGACCGATTTCATAAATTCTTGCAATATTAAATGTTATATTCCACTACCCCTAGAGCATCCATTATAACTAGAAAGAACATCTGAACTGGAAAATTCTATATTTGAATATGAAAACTATATGTTTTCATAAAAATTTACTATTTGATTGTTTTTTTTATAAAAAAAATATATTTGAACGGCATAACTTAAACTAATATATACAAATTGCTTATAGTTAATGTGTGGATTCTTTGTTCTTTGTTGTTTGTGTAATAAAAATGTATACATTTGCAAGCACTAGAAGAAATAAAATTGTTAATATTCAGGTTAAAGTTAAATGTAGACTTGTTTAAAAACAGATATTAATGTTTAATAAATATTCAAAAGACTAATATTTAAAATAAATTCCATAATGGAAACTTAATGGTTGATAAACTCTTTAAATATATTATTTGTTCAATTTATATATATATATATATATATTTCTTGTGTTCGTGTGTATGGGGCTGAACCCCTCCTAAACGGGTGGACCGATTTTAATGAAACCTTTTGTATGTCTTCAGGTGGATCCGAGAATGGTTTTAGATTCACAATTTGGTCCCAATTTAAATAGTTTATTTAATTAGTTTTTTAATAATAAATTGTTGTTTGATGTTGGAGTGTTTTACATTGGATCCGCCAGACTGCGCTACGACACGTAATACAAAGTAAGCTGAAACTGTTGCTTAACAGCTGTTAATAATTTCAGCTGAAGTTCATCAAATAGGCAGAAACATTTGTGTTCACATTTAAAATGTAGAAAATTTTTATTGTAAAAGTGCTTGATCAGTAGTGTATTGCAGATTGCAAAGATGAAGTTTCACCAATTGTTCTACGTAAACATTATAATATTACAACACAGCCATAAAGTTTTTCTATTTTTATTCCAGGTTTTTACCAAACAGTTTGTGCTGCTATCAAATTTGTGTGTTGTTTTGTAACATTCTGTAATTATTGTGTGAGTGCTAATTGTAATAATACATTAATAGAGATTGAAGATGTTTGAAGTGCATAAAAACTATAGTTATTTATAAAAGTTATTGAACTCATTTTGCAAATTTATTGAAGTGAGTATATTGGTCGCATAAACCTCAAATAACCTAAGTAGCATATAAATCAAAAGGTTGTGTTTCTATGTGTGAATATTGTTAACAGTTTAGATAATCAAGTTTTAAACTAATTAGATTTAAAATTAATTTGTTGCAATTTACATTTTTTTAATCTGCAGTCAAGTTTTGGTCAAATAAGTTCAAATTAAGTAGTATATACAAATCACATGTGTGAATAACTACTTATTGTTAATAGTGTAGGAATTGGTTTTAAATTAAAATTCTGTTGGCCAGTTCCGATACTGTACTGTAATTTTTAAATTACTAATTTTATAACAGGTATATTTTTTCAATTTACAACTTAATTTATCGTAATGCCATTGAATGTACAATATTTTTTTGTTAATCCTTCAGAAGTATAGACAAACAAATTAGATGGTTTTTCTGATAGGGCTGAAGTATTATAAGTAGCTTCCATCACAATCGAATTATTGATATTTCTGAATAGCCTATCCAAACTAATATCCGAATTAGATTATAGTTATTTTAAAGGTTGAAGTGTAATAAGCGGCCACCATCACAATCGAATTATTGATATTTATGAACAGCCTATCTAAACTACCGATTTTCATCATACTTATTTAAAATTACAGTATAGTATCGGAACTGGATCCGAATTAGATTATAGTTATTTAAAGGCTGAAATATAATGAGCGGCCATTATCACAATTGAATTATTGATATTTCTGGTTAGTCTATCTAAACTACCGAATTACATTATACTTATTTAAAATTGCAGTATAGTGTCGGAACTGGCCAACAGAATTTAATTGATCTAAAATACTAAATAAGTATTCCCTATAGGGTCTGAAGTATAATAAGTGGCCACCATCAAAATAAAATCGTAGATATTTCTGAATAGCCTATCGAAACTGCTAAAATGACGACTGCTACATTTTTTCAATTTACAACTTAATTTATCGTAATGCCATTGAATGTACAATATTTTTTGTTAATCCTTCAGAAGTATAGACAAACAAATTAGATGGTTTTCTGATAGGGCTGAAGTATTATAAGTAGCTTCCATCACAATCGAATTATTGATATTTCTGAATAGCCTATCCAAACTAATATCCGAATTTGATTAAAGTTATTTAAAGGCTGAAGTATAATAAGCGGCCACCATCACAATCGAATTATTGATATTTCTGATTAGCCAACAGAATTTAATTTAAAAACCAATTCCTACACTATTAACAATAGTTATTCATTCATATGATTTATTTTTATGCTACTTAATTAGAATTTATGTGACCAAACTGTTAACAATATTTATTCACACATGGAAACACAAACTTTTAATTTGTATGGTACTTAGGTTATTTTAGGTATGCGACTAATATACTCACTTGGTTCAATAAATTTTCAAAATTAGTACAATAAATTCAACAAGTAACTATAGATTTTATGTACTTCAAACATCTTCAATTTCTATTAATGTAATATCACAATTAGCACTCACACAATAATTACACGATGTTACAAAACAACACACAAATTTGATAGCAACTCAAACTGTCGGTAAAACCTGGAATTAAAATAGAAAAAACATTTGAAACTATTATCGTAGCGCATTCTGCTGGATACAATGTAAAACATTCCAAGATGGTCCACCCGTTTTAGGGGTTCAGCTCCATACACACGCACACAAGAAATATAAATATAAAGATAATAAAGTTCGGTAGTTTAGAAAGGCTAATTAGAAATATCAATAAATCGATTGTGATGGTGGCCGCTTATTATACTTCAGCCTTTAAATAACTATAATCTAATTCGGATCGTCATTTTAGTTGTTTAGATAGCCTATTCAGAAATATCAATAATTCGATTCTGATGTAGGCCATTTATTATACTTCAGCCCTATCGGAAAACCATCTCATTTGTTTGTGTATACTCCTGAAGGATTAACAAAAAAATTATTGTACATTCAATGGCATTACGATAAATTAAGTTGTAAATTGAAAAAATATACCCATTATAAAATAGTTTGTTTCAACTTTTGTACCTTCAGATTAAGTAAGTTTAAGTTTTAATTTAAAAGATCCTCAACATTTCACATCATTCATGTTATACTAACACACTATCGGTTGGTTGAAGTGTGATTTAATTTACATGTAATGAAGTTAGATATTGTAATAAATTTTTAATAGACATTTTTATCAAAACAGCCCAGATTGTTACAGATTAATGAAAGTTAAAATTTTTCGAATTTAAGACGTGTGTACAGGACAACGTCTGTCGGGTCTGCTAGTATATATATATATATATATATATATATATATATATATATATATATATATATATATATATATACATATATATATAGTAGTTACATATATATATAATATAATTATTGTCATAAAAAATTTAGCTAAAAATTTTTTGCATGACAATAATTCTATTTTGTCAAACGTCATTGATTTCCCCGTCATTATACAATGCCTTTCTTTTGGCATGAATCTAAATGTTTTAATATGTAATACTAATATTTTATTTGTTACAGACCGTTTTTATAAGAAATTTAAAATGAGAACATAGAGTACTCCTTGTGTACATCATATAGGAAACAATTGAATATGTTAAGAGTTTTTAGCGTCAAACAATTTCATTTCTGGAAAAAAAAACTTATTTTCATATCACGTAACTCAAACAATTGAAACTAATATCAAACGAATGCTAATATTGATATAAAACTGAATTACCTGACTCATCTCTGAGGTATCAGTAAGCTCACAGGCCGCTGTGTGATCAATCATATGTTCCGGGCAGATGCAGTCATTTCCATGTTACTGCGGTTCGTTTGTATTTGGAATAATCCGATACGTTTATTGGAATATATTTGCTATATCGCTGAAGCGTAACTGCGTAGTTAACATTATGTTAAAAATATTAACATTGTTGAAATATACACAATTTAGTTTTAAGAGCTATCCTGCTGGCATATTTATCATTCCTTACGTTTCAAAATTGTATATAGCACGTTTAAATCGTCAAACTATTAGAAAATTGCCGGAAAAAATTTCACTTATATAATTAAAATGTATTACTAGATCTATTATTGACCTAGTAATGACATTTGGGACATAATATTTATAATTTATTTTAAGGAGATCAATTATTATTTTGCTCACGTTGAGGCTGTTATTTGTAAGATTGGAAGACGTATTAAAAATGGAGTGTACAAAGATCCTCAGTACATTTGACATTTCGGGCCTTTAAAATTGTTGTTCTCTATAATAAATCATAAATAAAATAAACAAGTTATACAATTAGAATTGGAAACACATTTGACAGGATGCATTAATCATAAGAAGTAACTTTGAGTGCAGGAACTGCGCAATTATGTTCTATCCTTATAACTCCAGATTTATTTCAATTTTACACCCGGCGGGTAGCGAAATACCTTGAGTTTCTTGAATAGAGCAATTTCCAAGGGATTATATTATGTAATAGAGTAATGAAATGCGTGTTATTTTAAAATAAGTAATTACTACTCAATAAAAGGTATTTAGTAATTTTAATTGCATAATAATTATTTTTTTTAATACAAAATTTTTTCATTATCCTACGGACAATAGAACCAAGAATAAACAATCTAAAATCGGTTATAATACGTATTTATTCATTTTTTATTATTGAAACAGTCTCACAAATCTACGATCTATCACAAAGGAATAAGTATTTGAACCTATTGTTCTTGTAGGATTACCTATATTTAGGTATCCAATAGCAATTAAGATTGATTTAAAGTGTTAGTAAAGTTAGACGGTTAAGGGTTTGCTCTAAGTGCTTCTTTTCTATAAAGTATCAATTATAGAAGTTAACACTTAAAGTAACACCTTTAGAAGTAGAATTTACTAGACGTTATTTTAAATATCTAAAGTAAATTTTCGTAATCAACTATCGGGGGGAAAAAAATAAGCTTTGGACCAAAAAACATTATTTTATAAAACACTATATATTTAAAACACTTTTAATAAACTTTACACAAATTTAATTTTAAATTTTTGACCATTTAAAGAGAACAATTTAACATACCCTCATTTAATCGTTATAACAATGCAAATTTATGAATTTGCAACATAAAACACATTCTAAAAATTTACTTAATTATTATATTTTATTATTTAAAACATTTGGATCATTATTTTTAATCCTTTAACTACATACTTTTAAAATCTAACAAAACTAAACTTATATTTTTATTGTTTATATGTTAAAACATTATAAGGTATAAACATTTTACTGATTTCACAATTATATTGCTAATATTGTGTAAGTTTTATAAGAAGGCACTCTTTATGGTCACTTCTAGATTATATACTGTATAAAATGCAATACGAAATCAGGAAAATCGGAGGCAGATTAAAGATGATAACATGCCGACCTATGATTTAAAGCTGCTGTAAAATGTCACAATTCGTAAGACACTTCTTAAAGGATGGAGATAATCTAGATTTCTATGCCTTCTGAAGATGAAGAGGTATTTATAAGTGACATTTTAAAACATTGTTTTGCTTTTAAAGTCAGAAATATCCTTATTACTATTTTTCTGAAAGTTATGTGATTGTCATTTACAGATGAATTTAAATTAAATATTAAGCCATAAGTATTTTTTTATGTTTCAAACTCACTTTTTAGTAATTATTTCGTAAAATATACTTACAAGGTGAAGTGCTGATGAAAGAAACATACTATTACTCCAAAAAAAGTATTTAGTACTTAAAAGATATACAATATTTATATTTAGTACAATAAGAATATCAAGAATATTTAGATATTGGAAATAACGGGTCTTGGTTATGCGTGAACAGTAGGCTACTGGCATCTAAGTGTAGGAAACGTTCCCGCAAACTTAAAGATGACAGTGAAGAAGTATGTTTAGGCTGTTTATCCTCACATGAAAACTCTTATTGACGAAATTCACCAGTTAAGTTTCAAATCAAAAAGCCTTGTGTGAATGACTTTCTCTCTAGCTGAAAGTGAAAATGCTATGTTAAGGTCTGCTTTGGACAATCAGGCAAAGAGACCTGAGCGACTTGATTGATGAAAATAGTGTTAACTGCACCACATATGCTAGCAAAGTAAAAATGGGTAATGATGTAATGTGTTAGAGCAACACAATAAAAACAACCATTTAATAAAACCAACTGTTACTGAGTATAAACCCTTCAAGTGTGTTTGTCTATCGCAGGTGGGCCGAACTTAAGGTCTGTGATTGACCTTGCTACAAATGGCAGTACAGACAGTCTTCCAGGTCAGCAGTGCAATACTGCAAACGGTGGAAAGAGCTGTAAAATAGCAGGGGAGAAGAAAACTAGAAGACGTTCAGACTTTCGTGTACCCAAAAGGGCCTAGTGGGAATGTCGAAGATTGTCAATCTTATAAAATCAAAGCGTATATCGAGCAGGGAGAAGAAAGAGTCTACATCTAATCGTAGTGGCCTAACGGCCACTGGTAGTGCTAGTGTTGATGTTGAACATAACCTTACAACGGCGAGTAAACGAGAATATGTTTGTTTATTTCACCACTCATACCAACTAACAACTAAGGATGAAGTCAAGAATTTCCTAGCGCATCGCGAATGTAATGATGTTTTTGGTTGAGAAATTGAACTCAAAACACCCTGAGGAATACTCCTCTTTTAAGGTTAGCAATTCGGCAGATAAGTGGGGAACTGTGTAAAAATGAGAAGTTTTAGCCTACAGTGGTTTATATTAATATATTCCACTTTGAGAAGTCTTTAAACACAAAAACTTGGAAAGGCAATTCAGTGACATAACTGTAAACAGTGATGTAGGTGCAGTCACTACAAATTATGGTAATTAAAGTGTAAAAATCTCCGAGGCCAAAATATTGTCAAAGTAAATAGGCCTAGCCTATCTCGGAATGTTTGTGAACTGGGCTTGAATCTGAACAGCCTCTAAATATCTTGTATTGAAAATGTACAGTGTATTACAAACAAAATTTATTTTAGAAATCTCATGTTAAACACATCAGTCTGATGTAATTTGTGTCAATGGACACTGGCTGAAAGGACATGAAATCAGCACACTTGCATTGCCAGGTTATGTCGTTGCATCATATTGTTGTAGAAGTGTTAAAATTCATGGTGGATCCTTAATTTTAATTAGAGAGAATCGAGACTTTTAAGTGTATGATGTCCATAACTTTTGCGGAAGAAATTGACTGTAAAGTATACGCCGTGATATTGCCTGGCTTTAAAAAACGGGTTTATTGTGACATTATATCGATAAACTTCAGGTAATATAAATTGCTTCTTTGTTAAACTCCAATCTCTTTTCACAAGCGTGCATGGTGTAAAAACCTAACATTATTGTGGCTGCAGATTTCAATATTTAATTTCCTTAACTCTGATGAATACACTGTTCAGTTGCGTAACCTTATAAGTGATATTGGCTTGCACCTCACGGTACGTGATATCATTCGACCGAGTGGAAACAGTTCATGGGGCTCAACTAAAACAAGAGTTGGATGGGCTGCGAGACTATAAGGGGAAAGTACAACCTGATGAAAGAAATGTAAAAATATGAAATTCGAAAAATCAAATTTAATTATAACAGTAGTCTTATTGATAACTCTAAAAATAAGACAAAAGCTGCATGGAATGTAGTGAATCAAACACTTAATGTAAATAGAAAGCCTGTATTAAAAATGGACTAACTTCTGTAAATTTTAATGAGTTTTTTATCGAATTTGTTGATAATTTTAGTAATAATATACCACCAAGCAATAGTGATTATCACCTGTATTTGAGAGCTGTTATTTCAAATCCAAACAATGTTCTTCGTTTCTCTTTGGAGGAATTCACTGTGGAAAGTGTGTCCACAGCGATTTGCAGCCTAAGCAACAGTACATGTCTTGATATACATGGAATAAATGCTCCTATTCTTAAGATAGTTGATAAATACATTAGTGAAGTCTTAGCTTATTTTTTTAATGAGTCTATAAGTCAGGGTGTCTTTTCTAATATTTTTAAAATAAAACAAGGTTATTCATTTTCATAAAAAAAGGGCCAAAGATGAACCAAAGTTTTACTTGCCTATCTCTATTGTGCCAGCAGTGTCTAAAATACTGGAATCTTTAGTGTGTATACTCAACTTGTAAAATATGTAGAAGGAAACTGTCTGTTATCTGCTAAACAGTTTGGCTTCAGAGCGAAAATTAGTACCATTGGTGCAGTTCAAACATTAATAAATGACTGTCTAAAATGGAGTTTAAAAAATAAAGACTGCTCTAATCTTTAGATCTCTTGTCATGTCTAAAGCTTTTGATACTGTTATACATAGCATTCTAGTTGATAAGTTAGGTTTTTATGGTTTTACTGATGTTACTGTGGGGTTTTTTAGATCCTACTTAAAAAATAAATATCAATCAGTGTTTCTAAATGGTTCATTTTCTCCGTCTTTTAAATGTTAAACACGTCATAAATATTAAGCGGTTGATTCATTACATTCCATGCAGTGTTCATTTTATTGTTATTCCTTGTGATAGTTCGTAGAATTGAGAGACTGTTTCTACAATAAAAATAAATAAATTAGATATAAGTTTAACTAACAAATTTTCTATTCATTTCCTTCCTCTTGAATAAACCTAATGAATAGCCCTTAAGCGCTTGCAAGCCAAATTATATTACCTGCTCTGCTGACAACCAGGGATGAACTTTTTAAATGTTAATAACTTAATTTCAGTTAATTCCTTCCTTCATAAATAACACAAGTGAATAGCATTCAGTGCCTGCGAGCCCCTATTACCTGTAATATTTAACTGTGCCCCTGACAACTGGCGATGCACGTTGTTAATGTTAATGAAATGTTATTCTTTTTCCCACGTACATAACACAAATGAAGAGCTTTGCTGTGCCTGTGAGCCAATATTATCTAACTGCACTGCTGAAAACTGACGCTGAGTGTTATTAGTGTTAATTAAAGTTCTATATGTCTTTATTCCTTCCATGAAAATGACACAAATAAAGAGTCTTGCAGTTCCAGTGAGCCAATATTATATTATCTCCACTTCATACGACTGTTCTTAACTATTATTTATTCATCCCTTCTCTCTATGTTACCTCTTTGTGCGGTTTATTTATTGTTATACAATAGGTATTTTTTTGAAATTCTGCTATGAATTCCAATTTAAAGACTTTTAATACTTACGTTTCATATTTTTTTATATTTATTCTTATAAATTAAAATCAAAATTAATGTATTTATATTGTGTTTTTCCCATATACACTTTAAAATGTTTGAACATAAAGTGCATTTAACATAATAATGTTAGTGAGCCGAGTGATATGACCTTAAACGTAATCAAGTAATACTAAGTGAAAAGAATGAATTTTGGTTATGAGAACCGTTAGATAATATTTTTTAGAGGCTCGATTAAGAAGGACCACTTCACACTAGGCAGTGAAGACGCCGAACACACTGATTTTAACAAGAGTTCACTAGGTTACACATAATGAGTTTATGAACAGTGCATATTCAATAAAGTGCAGAAAAATAAACAGTTACCTTTGTTTCATGAGAGGTACCTAACCGTAGACTTGCTGTTGTTGAGGGCCAGGTTTGTGATCAGTAAAGTGTGGAAATAGGCTGCTGTCTTGTAGGCAGGCGTGAAGACGGAAAGATGTCCTTCACGGATTCACACTCACGCACAATCCGACCGCAAACGAATAGTTCATAACACTGTGGGCCAGTCCTGTAGACCACGGTAGACGCGGGTGTCCGGGAGCAGAGGAGTTTCTGGTAGAGATTGCCAATCCAGAGCACTGACTTTAATGTTAATGTAAATGTACAACAAATAGAGATAAACTAATATTTTAAATAAGAGAGTAACACAATGGGGGAGAGAGTAAGTATGGTAAGCAGTGGCTAGAGAGTACATAAGTGCCCCAGGCGGGACCGAGAGTATAACGAGCAAGCGTGCCTACGCTTGCAAGGTGGGCAATTGATAAGTCAAACCGTTGTGATTGGTTGGTGAGTTTTACAGTAAACAGCTGATTCGTGAAACAATGGTTCATTGGTCTGTCACTGTACGTGAATATTTTAATCCAGTAAGGAATGGTATTGTAGGCACTAGGCCGCAGAAAGAGATATAGAATTAATGTAGTAATATTATACAGTTTAGTAAATAAAGGCAAATATAGAGTATAAGTTGCACAAAAAATATATACATAATTATTATTCAATAAAAGTAGCTTTTTCATATTGGGCAATAAAAAACAAGTTATTTAATGCAATAAATACTTAACACTAAGTCATACATATTACTACCTTTAGTTATTTACATGTAATTAATTATTTTAAAATAGAACATTTCTAAAAATCTTACATATATTTCCAAACTAACCTAGTTTATTAAATATAAAACTGTCTGTAGCTTTTTAATTATATATTAGGATTGATGTGTGAGCATTATGGTCAGTTACCACTTAAGAGAATCATAACAAAAAACGACAGTATAAAAATATAACAAGTCGAAAATATAACAAAAAAAATGGTTAATTTACTAAACGTTAATTATGTATGCACATTGCCATCTTATTGACATTGCCACACATAACTTATTTGATAACTTCTGCGGCACCTTATCTCTGCTTTTAAAATCTATGTAATTATACACTTTATTATTAGTAAAATAGTACAATATTTCTAAAGTTTCCATGTAGTTTACAATTTTAATAAAGACTGCACATTAGTACAAAGTGCGTAAACTAAATTTGGTAATGACGCTTTCAGGATTTATGCCCTTAATTTCGGAAATATTCAAATATAAACTGTGGGTATTAAAAAACAGTGTTGGCCTACTTATACAGCATTACAATAATGGTTATGAGTTATTAAAACAAGAAATATTTTTAATTGATATTTATTAATCTATGCTACTTTGTCTAATAAACCTTATATATTTATGTAAAAGTAAATTTAAGTACATTAATCAACGAACATTACTACACTGTTTAATTACATCGATAGTGGATCATTCTATTTACATCCTCTCTCCAGAGGTTCACCGGAAACGCCTGTTGGTACCAATTAATTGAAATGAACCTAGACAGGAAGGAATATGTCTTGTATTTCATTGAGGCATACTTGCTGGTAAGTGTGTCCACCTGTTCCCACGTCATTAATATTTTTATGTTAACCCTTTGGATGCCAAGCAAATTTCAAGATTCGTTTTGAGTAATGCCATGCATGTGAGCTGTAGGTGTTTCCTGAGTGCCAGTGGTAAATGGCCTATACCAGCCAAGTGTGCCAAGCACAAAACAGCTATTTTGTTATGTTAGACTAAAAAATTGTATAACTCCTATCCTAATACTGATAAATGGACATTTTTTGTGTTTTGTTTTGTAGGTTATGCAAATATACTGTTATGTAATAACAAAGTTTTGTGATAATATCCAAAAATATATAAATAAATAAACTAAAAAAAATAAAAATAAAAAGTTTATTTTATTTATTTTTTTTTTTTTTTTAATTAGAAAACTTATATTATTTTACTATTTATGTAAACATATGTTACATTTTACATTAGTATGTTATAATTATGAACCAATATAGAAAATTTCAGAAAGAAATATTGAGAAATAAAAGTTTTATAAGATTTTTAATAAAACTTTACATTTTGGACTAAAATGCTAAAATATTGACAATGTAATGTACGGGCATGTGTTATTGTAAGGACTTTTCTAAACAAAACTATATTTATTAAACTAGCAATGAGATGGTTGAAAAACATTGGTTAGGACCCTAATGCATGTTTACAAAAAATAAAATCATGACAAATAGCCTATTTTTTTATATTATTTGCTTTTACTCACCCTCAGTTATTGAAAGGCAGAAAAAGTCCCAATCTTCAATCACTCACTATTTTTTTAGTGCCTATTTAGTCTATAGCATAAGCCTATTGAAAATAATGTTACTAAGTTCTATAAAAAACTATGCAAAGAAATGTCTCTATATAAAAATATATACATTGTTACATAAAACGTTCAGTCCTATTTACACTCGTGGCGGGGGAGACAGTCAAGGTGGCAACCCCGGGTGCACTTGACACATACTGTCCTGGACCTTAATACTATAAAACAAATTATATAACAATTTGTTAAGTAAAACTCTCTTCCCCTCTTTCGTTTGATGTAATATCTTATGAAGATTCGCTTACTATATGATTTAAAAAAAATAATATAATCGCAAAGCCGAAAATATCGGCCCGCCGGCACACTTCGGTTAAACGTAAAGGGCCGAAAAATATCGGCTCTCGGCACGCTTTGGTTTAAATATAGTGAGCCGATAATATCGGCCCTTGGCACCCAAAGGGTTAAAGTTATAATATCCTATTTTTGTAAAAAATTTTTTACCCTTTTTTAATACCAATAAATAAGTTTTGTACCACAATAGTTTATTAATAACTCTTTTCCTTTTCATTACCTTTTAATTTGGAACAGTTTCCTAGTTTTTTAATTACTATGGAAACTACATGGTGGAATTTGAAAAAAAATACTAACAGCTGGCAATAGCATTTTATTGTTCTTCTTTGGAATGAGATGTATTTGTAGTAGGTTCTAAATCTAACCTATACACTGTTATTCTTTTTTTCATTACCTTTTCTAGGAGCATTATATTAGTTTTAAAACTTGTAGGTGAAAGTTTTAAACATTATAATGAATAATACACAATTACTAGCTACTCCAGGAAGAAGGTCGAAAGATAATTAGAAATGAAGAAGAATGGAAAGCGAACAAAAGGAAACGAGAAAGGGAAGAAACATTCTGTAACCAAGTCATTATTTTTGTGACCTATAATGCTAAAATAGTGTCGTATAAAGACGTACTTTTGCAGTTTTATTTCATAAATAAAACCTTTTTTTTATTTTTCAACTTTTAACAACACTTTTAAGTAAGCTAGTTGTGTGATGTCACCCAAAAAAAAACAAAAAAAGGAGGCATATTTTGTTTTACTGCTACTTAACTGCCATATTAGACTACATCTTTATATGTGTTTTAACCACTACTTGCGCTTATAAAAATACTTTCAAACATAATTATTTTAATTTTTGTTACTGTTTTAATGCTATTGAATTTTGTTATATTTTAGGCATTCAAGCACAACTGTACCTAGACCTCCAGTATGTGGGCACAGAACTAAGGCTGTTTAATGTGTTTTTCTTGAGCAACCGGGATGTCAGACATTTTTTTTATGCAACATTCTACAGTGTGCCAAAGAAGACAGTTCAAGATAGCTTGATTCTGAAATATGTCTTTTCCTTCTAGAGCAAGTTCCAGGAAAGAAAATGTTCATGAAGTAACAAGAGGTTGTTCTATTAAATATTTTTGCTAAAAGGCAGTTATCAACCCAGGTAAGCAATTGAACACTGTCATTCCAGTTTTGCAGAGCAGCTTTCTTGAACAATTTAAGCATTTCTACGGATAGAGTGCAGCGAGTGTGCCAAAAACACATTTAGTTACTGGAAAATTCCCCCCTAAAAAAACCGAGGAGGTAATCGCAAGGGAGAAACACTTTGAACACAAAGAAAACAAATCAATCACGCAATATTTTTTGAGAATCTAAATGCAGCAGAAAACACATTAACTGTCGAAGTGATGTTTCCAGGTAGTAGAATTTACCATGCATCTGATTTGAATATTGCAAAGTTATGGCGAATTTACAAGCACATTTTTCCCTGTGAATTTCAAAGTAAAAAAAGTCATATTTTAGGGATTATTTTAACAAAGAATTTTAATGTAGGTTTTAGTACCCCCTTCAACTGATTGCATGTTCGACATGTATCATGTTAAGAGAAAAAAATTTAAAAGGGCTATAAATTGAACAAGAAAAACAACTACCATGACAGAACTAAGAATCCATAAACTCAAAAGCAAATTCATTTTATGACATGGTTCAAAGTCTGTGATGATAGATTTGTTTACTTTCTTATATGATTGCCAAACAAATCTTTTCTTACCCAAGGTTCCTGACCAGGCAGCATACTATTCCCGTCAGTTTTATTATTACAATTTTACTATGTGTAAAGGATGCTCAAGAGATCCTCAGTCAAAAGAAAATGTTTTCCTTTATGAAAAAAATGAAGTCACAGCTAAAGGCTGGAATGAAAATTGCATCCGCAATTTATCACCATCTTTGTCCATTACAGAATTTTCAAATGATCATGAAGAGGTAAGGCTGATATCAGATGGGGTTGGTGGCCAAAATAAGAACACTTCGGTGGTAGCAATGCTATCCTATTGGCTTGCACATGATGCTCCAAAATCATGTTAGTAAGGTGCAGATGATTTTCCCAGTAGTCGGGCCATTGATATATTCCTCCAGATCGTGTTTTTGGACGGATATAGAAGGTGTTTTTGAGGAAGAAAAGAGACTATCGTTCTTCCCATAGGATTATTTACAAGTTTTTAAAGATCATGGAACCACAATCGAACATGGTAAGGACAGTTGGAAAGTTTTTGATTGGAAGTTTAGCAAGAATGAAGTTGGGGTATGCGCACAAACAAATTGGCATTTTCCAAATTATCGAAAAGGAATTTTTATTAAAAAAGATCAAGAAATGGTGGGTGTTGTTGTTTGTTAGAGGCGAAGAGCATTATAGGAGCGATTATGGTAAATACAAGTGTTTTTTACAAGAAATGGAAGTCCATATTAAAATTTTAAGTCTAAGATGTTTGTTTCTTCCCAATGTCAAAGTAAAACCCGATAAACTCAATGATGTAGATAATTTATTGAAAAACATTTTCGTGAAGAATGGCAAAATGAACCTTCACTATTATACTATAAACAAGTATTGACATCAGCTTGATCATGTTGTGAATAATAATAAAGGCAATGATGAAGATTGGTGTGAACCACGAGAGTTTTATTGAGAAAGCCAACGGTATAGTTTAATTTTCAAGCCGAAATTAAGCCTTTTAGCATTTAAATATACTGTTTAGCAATTTAAATAAATGTTATTATTTTTTTAGCAAAACAAGTAGTTTAAGATTTTGTAACACTGTACAGTTTTGTCACAATAAAAGTGTGTTCTTTCTCAAACCTCTAAACGTTTTATTATTATTACTAGCAATGAAACCTTGTTTCTCTCTTTCTCAGCAACATGACTAGCCATGTCCTTGAAGGTAAGAAACACAAAACTAATTTATGTCCAACAGTTTTTAACAGAACTAGCCATGTGTCCCCAAACTATTTTATGCTATATAGGTCCTTTTGGTACAACCTTTTAGGCTTGAAATGGATCTTATTAGACAAAAATTTCATCCCTTAACCACATTAATTTTCCATAAAAATTATGTTGCAAAAGAGAAAATATCCCAAACAATTTTTTTTGGATTTCTGAACATTTACCCATAATGGACATGACGAGTTTTAATTCTAGCCCCCCTCAAATAATTTTGTTTTCCACACTCTCGTTTATTAATAAAACGCAATATATAACCGTAGAACAGGTAGACATTTTACACCCGAAATCAATATTTTTTATGTTAAAATTACACCAGTTTTTTTCTACCGTTTTGTACAGTTTTGTAATACCAATAAATAACTATGTACCTCGCTCGTAACCTATGAATCACTCAACCAACCACGGTCACTTAAATCAAAAGTGACAGATGTTTACCAACTTCTACTTGAAAACAGTTAGGGCACCATCATATTGGCCAACTATATCACAGATGGTTTTCACACATAAGGCATCCTTCTTCGATGTTGCAAAGTGCGTGTAAAGCCACGTGTAACTGGTAGTATAAATTATTCCATTTTCTTCATTAATCATTTATACTTTAATAAAGTATAAGTAACTGATATTACACAGTTGAAATTGATCATTAAACACATTTATTTAATTGATACGTTAGGAATGTCGTAGTCATTTATGTACGGACCTCTTCTTTCATGAAATAGCATTTAGATCTTAAAAATTTTAAAAAATATTAAGCTCCAATATCAATGAAAATTAAACAGTTTTGCAGACTAAGACCCGCATATGTGAGTCATCAGCACAGTTATGACAGGTTTTGGGCCAGGCTGCACGGTGTGAGGGTGTGGGTAAGATCACCTTTCTAAAGTTTTTTATCTCGGGGGCTGCGGAAAAAACCACATTAACCTAATAAAAGCATTGTATTCAATTCAAATAGGACTTTGAGATATGAAAAGATCACTCGTAGGCTGGGGTTAAAATTGCGTAAGCAATAATTAGTTTCGAATTAGCCTTTTTATACTTGTAAGTAGTTTGCCAATTGACCTATATACAGTTTTAGCTTTGTACATCCAATATGATAGATAGTCAAGTTTTTTACTAAATTAGTAAGCTAAACAGTTAGTAAATTATATGTTAGGCCTCTTGGTACAGGAACAGTTCCAATAAAATTTGAAAATAATTTTTTACTTAAAGGATGTTTAAAATATAAAAAAATTTAACCTTTTAAAGGGAAAGAACAATTTGTAGACGAAAGATAGTACGAGATCAGTTTAAACAATGTTTTTTTAAATTTTTTAATCATTACGTTTTATGTATAAGCCATTAGGAAAATGTACGTGAGAACAAATACATAGAATAGATATAGAAAATCATTTATTTAATTTCCTAAAGTATTTAAAACCCACCACAAGTACACTAGCCTGATATAAACTAAACACAAAAACAGTGGTCAAACATTAATTTAAAAATTACACTTAATTCTGAAATTGAGCAATAATAATAAAAAAACAACAATGATAATTAAAAACAAAAAAAAACTGTATACAAGTTTAAATGCAATACCCCCAATTCTAGTATAAATGCATATACGTATACGTATCCAATATAACATTTACTTAAAACAAAAAAACACAGGGACTCAAAGTCAAACGGCTGCGTTGAGAGGTTTCTCTTCTCCAATATTTTTAACATTTTTGTGCAATAAATAATTTTAATTGGATTAGGGAATTGACATTTATGTATGGTATTACGATTTTTCTGGACTTAAAAGCATACAATTGCTTGTAAACCAGCATGTAATGGCGTTCAAGGCTGAATTCGTTGATTTGCTCTATTTTCAGTTCACCAATTAATTACGTAAAAAAATCTGTCGCGTCCGCAGACAATGATAATTTTTCCATTTCAATTTAAATTACAATGATCGTTTAATGTAAATAAAAAAAAAAGAATTGCTCCTAAATCTGACCCTTGGTGAACTCCACTACTGATGTAACCAATTTAACCTAACCATGTTTACCAGCGGTTTTCGCACGCAATTTCCGGCTGAATAACAGATATGCCATTGGGGAATATACTGTTTAAAACGCGTACTAAAGAAATCTATGATGGTTACTGGATAATATTCTATTTTGATCCAAAGCTGTGGGTAAAAACAGCTTTTAATTTCGCCGTCTAGAAAATATATAAAATTAATATTATTTATTATATTTAAATATAAACCGACGTTTTAACCTAATTGTAGAACAAATATCATATTGTTGTACAAAGCTTAAAAACTGTATAAGTCAATTGGCAAACTACTTTACAAGTATAAAAGGCTTTCGAAGCTATTTTTTTGCAGGTAAAATTTTAACGCGGCCACCGACGAGTGATCTTTTCATAGCTAAGTTCCTATATTGAATTGGATACAATGCTTTTACTAGGGCTATTGGTTTTTAATGCTGCCTTAAAAGCCCCCGAGATAAAAAAAACGAACATCGAACTTAAAAAGGCGAACCTAACCACACGTGCAGCCCGGGCAAACTGTCATCACTGTGGTGGATGGCTCACATAGCGGATCTTAGTCTGCAAAACTGTTATTTTCCATCACCGATATTGAGGTTAATACTTTTACAATTGAAAATTTACATGCTATTTCATGAAAGAAGAGTCTCCCTACATTTAATACTAACTACGACTACGACATTCCTAAACTATCAATGAAATAAAGGGGGTTAACGATCAATTCTACTGTGTAATATCAGTCACTTATACTTTTTTTATTTAAGTATAATGATAATAAAGAAAATGAATAATTATTTATACTACCAGTTACACGCGGCTTTCGCACGCACTTTCTCAAAATCGAAGATGGAAGATGGATTCCTTGTGAAAACTCTATGATAGATGCCAATATGATGGTGCCTTAACAGTTTTTCAAGTAGAAGTTGGTAAACAATCTGTCACTTTTTTATGTAAGTAACCATGGTTGATTGATTTTTTAGGTTACGAGCGTGGTTACATGACGGTACAAAATAATAGAAAAATATGATGTAACCTTAACATAATAATATTGACGTCGGGTGCAAGTGGTCTAAACCTGTTCCCCGGTTATATGTTGCGTTTCATTAATAAACAAGTGTAGTACAAAATTATTTATTGGTATTAAAAAAAGGGTTTACAACAATTTTAGAAACATATGATGTAACTACTTAAAAAAAAATAATTATGTCTGGTGCATGTGTCTACCTGTTCCCCGTTTTATACATAGTACTTTATTAATAAACTATTGTGGTACAATATTATTTATTGGTATTAAAAAAGGTACAAAAAATGGTACAAAAATATCATATAACTTTAACATAAAGATGTTAATGTCGTGGAACAGGTTTACATACGTACCAGCAAAGTATCCTTCAATCAAATACAAGAGATATTCCTTCCTGTCTCGGTTCATTTTAATTAATTAGTACCACAGGCGTTTCCGGTGAACCTCTGGGAGAGAGGATGTAAATAGAATGATCCACTATTGATGTATTAAACAGTGTAGTAATGTTCGTTGATTAATGTACTGGATTTATTTTCACATAAATAAAAGGTGTATTAGACAAAGTAGCATAGATTAAAATATCAATTAAAAACTATTTCTTGTTTCAATTAATTCATACTCATTATTTTTTAATGCTTGTATAAGTAAGGCCATACTGTTTTGTATTACCCCACAGTTCATATACGGATACTCTAAAATTAAGGGAATAACTCCTGAAAAAATCCATAACCTCATTATTTTACGTCCTTGTAATAATGTGCAGATCCTTTTATAAAATTGTAACTGCATGAAACCTTCAAAAATATTGTAATATTATATTAATATATTAAGTGTATAAATTACATAGATTTTAAAAAGCAGTAAGGAGCCGCAGAAGTTAGGTGTGACAATGTGCATTACATAATTTACCGTGTAATAAATTTAAAATTTATATTTGTTTAATATTTTCGACTTGCTATATTGTTATATTGTTCGACCTTTATAGTTATGATTCTTTTAAGTGGTAACTGACCATATTGCTCCACATCAATCCTAATATATGACTACAAGCTAAAGATAGTTTTAAAATTTCTAAACTAGGTTAGTTTGGAAATATATGTAAAACTTTTAGAAATGTTCTAAATATATTTTTAAATCAATAATTACATGTAATTTAACTAAAGGTAGTAATATGTATAAACTTAGTATTACTTGGTTGAGGTTAAAGTCATATCACTCGGCCTCACTAACATTATTATGTGAATTGCAGGTTATATTCAAAATTTTTAAAGTGTATATGGTGAAAAACCCAGCATAATATATTAATTTCATTTAAATATATAAGAAAATATAAAAAATATGGAACGTAAGCATTAACAGATTTTAAGTTTGAATTCAGAGCAGAATTAAAAAAATAAAAATACCAATTGTTTAACAATTAATTAAACCGGCATAAGGAGGTATAACCAGAGAGAAGGGATGATAAATAAATAAACAGTTATTAACAGTCCCATACGGAGTGCAGATAATGTAAATATTGAGCCCACGGGAACAGCAAGACTCTTTATTTGTGTTATTTTCATGGATGAAATAAAGAACTTTCATGGACACTAATAAAGCTCAGCGTCTGTTTTCAGCATGTGCAGTTAGATAATATTGGCTCACAGGCACTGCAAAGCTCTTTATATTTGTGTTATGTACATGGGAAAAAAGAATAACATTTCACTAACATTAATAACGTGCTCCGCATTAATAAAGTTCAGCGCCAGTTGTCAGCAAAGCAGGTAATATAAATTTGGCTTGCAAGCGCTTAAGGGCTATTCATTAGTTATTCAAGAGGAAGAAATGAATACAAATTTTGTAGTTAAACTATTATCACTAAACGAAAGTAGTTAGCAGTGCTGACAATATCATTCGTAAATAATTTATGTTTAACCGTGTTTTTAAATAAAGAATGAGGAAACAAAGCAATATATCTTTCAAGTACTATTTGAAATGTTTATACGTTTTGGTTTAACAATTATTTCTAAGTTATAGATTGAACTAAACAACATTCTAGAATAATGGCTAAGTTTGTACGAATTTCGTCTTGAACGACTATAAAAACACACCTCTAAACATAATTCCAAAACATTGTTTGTTTTATAGCGACAGATTGGAAGGTTAGAGACTGATGTTTACTGCGGTGAAAAATATTTGAGGTATGACTTTTGTGAATGGCGTTTTTCCCTTCTCATAAAGTCCAGAAAACAGGTAGAGACATTTTTTGTGACCTTTATTGGCTTGCATATACAATATTGGTTTTTTGAGGCTTTAAGAAATCCAAATATGTATTTTATATACCATTGCCCTCTTGACTTAACAATTTAGAGTAAAAATTACTGGAGTAAGGTAAGGACTAACATGCTAAAGTAAAGCCCTAATATAAGATACCTATGTAGTCTAGCTTTTAGATTAAATAGTTTAATATAATTATAAACTCCATTTGTATTAAAATCATATCTTGATCTTTATATCTCTGGACCGAATTAATTTTTCAAAGTTCTTTGAACGACTTCTTGAATGTATGAGGTTATCGATTCCTCAACCACCAGTTGCTTATATAAAATAGAGTTTTTCTGTTGCTTCACATGATTGATCAGTCTTGAACGAGGTCCAGTAGGGTTCTATGTGAAACCTTGTTCCAGTGGACATTCCCTTGAGATTCAGGGCATCATCCACTTCGTCATCTAAAGAGGTACTCAATATAGGACTGCATTCCGGCGTACATACTTCTCGACTTCATATGCTTATAACTATGCCCTGTCGAGTCTTCTTCTGGGGAAGGCTTGGGTGAGGCCTGCTATTCGGGTTGTTGACTTCTTCGGGGTGTTTCAGTCTCCACCTTTAAGGACAGTGTTGTTAAGAGTTATAAATTATCGACCATGTGAGTGAAAGTGTGATAGATATGGGTATGAGAAACGATGTAGAATAACGCACAGAAATACACACACACACACAAATGTACCAAACTGAATCATCCTAGTGTTAGAATATGATTGGCTTTTGATATGCAAAATTGATTTTCAAATAATGAATAATATTTTTGAGAGAGAGCAATGCTTGATGTTCTTGCAAATGAAAATGCCGTTGTTAAATAATGAGTAATGTATCTCACTCTATTCTTCAACTGATCAAATCAAATCAAATCTTTAATTGCTCGCATCAATTTCTTCACATTGTATGGCAAACGTCCCCATAATTATTTCTAAATTTTTAAACTCTCATACCACATTCTCAAATTTACTAAATGTTTTCATACATTCCAATCTCATTCATCCTCGCCCAATCCTCAACCCATTCCAGCGCTGGAGTCAGTTATCGAATTTCGGCGGTATCCCCAACTTAAACGCCAGAAACTCGTCAACGCTGTAGAATGCCTTTAACACCAGAGAGCGCTTAAAACGAGGCTTCTGACCCCTTGGGCGTTTGGGCGCGTTTTGATCTTCATTTCCACTGGGAGACCTGTAAACCCCTATCACATAATTAATGTTGGACCTGTTAGTATTGTACTTTTGATCCCACCTACTTCGAAAATCTTTCGCAGCGGTAGTTTTACTTTGATTGGAATACAATTGTTGTGGAAACAAAATTTTTGTCTCAGAAAAATTGCTTCACCACCTCCTTTTTAGGTCTGGCGACAGTGACGCCGGGGCCCCCATTTGGAAATGGGAATTTTTTGCATAGTTCAAGGGTGTTTCGTTATGTAAAACCTCCCTCACACATCAGCTGAATGGCATCCAAATTGTTATTTGCGTAACTGAGTGTTTAGGTAGGAGTAGTCTTAGGGAACCTTGAACATTTAATTTTTATTTTGTCTGATTTTGCCGATTGTTGGTCTAGTCAATTTAGTCCAATAACCTAGTCCTATTTAGTGCGCCACCTAAACAAATCTGAATTTTCTTTTTTAAAGTTTGCAGAGCATCCTTTCATTCTGAAAATTTCAGGACTGGGGGAAGCGTCCTCACGGAGTCCGCCCAGAGTAAAACACCCTTTTTTTAATGGTCGAAATTCGTCAACATTTTATATCGATGAAACCATCATTATTTTATTTTATTATTTTTATTTATTTTTATTCTTTTTTAGAGAGTTATAATGCCTATCTAGAATAGTTTAATTTTCAATTGTGTTTCGTGGAATTGCTAACTTTTTTTAAGCAGCCACAGTCTAAAGCTTTGCGGATCATTATAGAATAAAATATTTGAATTTTAAACAGGATTAAGGATACAGCTCATACCGAGGCATACATCTATTGAAGTCGTCAGAGAAATGCTTCCTGATCACGTGCCTTTTCATGTTTTTGAGGAACTCTATTGGATTGGCCTGCATGCACGCCAATGGCGACTTATACTTGTGGGGTCACATTAAATTTAAAAGTTTACCGTCTTTTAATTCAAGTTAATTGCTGCTTTCATCACAGAAAAACCTTTTGACAAAATGTTACGGAAAAAAGTTGTTGAGGAGACCTTTTTGATGTGTTTTTAACCTGCAGTACTACGCCTATTTTTCAGATGGGTTTAAAAACTATAATTAAGCGTTTTTTAAATTTCTGAATGCCAATTTTCGAATTGAGTTTTTTCCTTTGATTTTTTTTTGTAAACAAAAACTGTTTTCTATTAAAAATAAACTAACTTATAAAAATTGTTAAGTACAAATGCATTAATTTTTCGCTAACCTGTATTTTAAATTGAATTACAAATCAGGATGGTGTATAAAAAACCTACAATAAAAACAAATAATCGAGATTGGAGAGACAAACAAAATCAATTTAATGTTTAAAACCTTTTTAACGGGACGTAAACTAAATATTTTCATTAAATTCAGACATTTTAGAAATGAGATTAAAAGAGTGAAAAATGCACCATATGACAAGATGTCTCTAAATGTGTGTTAAATATGAGTACATAGCTGATGGTAATTTTACCGTGTGAAATTCAGGGATAAATACACTATATAACAAGAATATATAGATATTTGTTGAATACGAGTATTCTGCTAAAGGGAACGTGGGCGGAATGAGAGATTAATGCACTATTTGACAAGATACTAGGTATTTATGTTTGAATTATGTTAAACACTGATGCTGAAGGGAACTTGAGGCGGAATGAGAGAAACAATGCACACACATGTCAGGGGAATGATTTTGTTTTGCAAATGGTGTAAATGTTGCCTGTTTTGAAATATATATTTAGAGTACTATTTGAATCTGACATACTGTATATTAAGAGGTGCGTTAGTAGTTTCGTATAAAATTATATAATATCAACCTAATTATGCATTTTCCCTTAAATGGTTTTTACTAGTTTATTATAAACATGTTTAATAGTAATAGTAGTTTTAAATGACGAAATAGACTGTGTATGTATGGCAAGGCTCTAGAGTCTATTATGTCTTACTTTATCTTGTACTTGTGGGGTCAGTCATAGAGTATGGGGACACATACATGCGGACAAGAAAGATATGTCATGAGTGATTTAAAAGTGCTGTAGAGTGTAATAGAACTAGTGTGTCGTATTAAGCGGTACAGGGTAGTGTAAATACTGAAAAATGCCTCTCATAATTCTACCACGATTTCAGGCGTGCCAGGCCTTAAGACACGAGGAAGGACACATTACAAACAATTGTAATATTGTAAAGTAATATTTTTTTAAAACATAACAAAATATATATGTTTAAGTTGCTGATGAGAAAGAAAACTTATGAATCAAGGTTACTATCGACGACCTTTCCGGAATAGACCACTTCCCACCGCCAATGTTTTGGTTTGCCACCATATTCCCATACCATTCGTAATTGGCACAGACACGTGTACCGGAAGTATTCCAGTTCATAACCGGATGTTACTGAACAGTCTTCCCAGCTTCCTCAACAACCCCAAAATCATTACATGTGAGTGTTCACTGCTGAACGGTTGGGCTCAACAAGAACCCCCCATTACCCAAAAAATTCAATTTCACTGAATTAAATAATTATTACAGTTTAATTATATACATTTGTAAAACCCCCCAAACACTTAATACACAACCCCCTCACCCTTTTCACACCCCAAACCAATATATTAAACAGATAAAGGATCCTAACCAATTTAACAACCCCCCATAAATTCTATTTTGAAGTAATAGTTATTAAAAATGTATTATAAACCTTACAAAATTATGTCATGATTTGTCATTTTTAAACTCACACGAATGAATTCACTTAGTCTTTGGCATAGAATTCTAAGTTTTTTATAATTGTTGCGACAATATATGAAATTTGCTACATTGCTGTAATTATAAGCGAATGAGACCCAAATTTAATCTGAAATCATTATTCTTGTTATCGCGCCAAGGTTTATCCAAAGGGGAGGCTTAGCGTACCCCGTTAAACCTGAACGAAAGGACATTTTCAGGTAGTAGTAAAATTAAATCGCCTGAATAAATTAAAAAAAAAGTTTGGATACTTATATCATGTATAAATGAGAATAGAGTGTTGTTTACTTTTTTTGGATTCTCTCTAAATAATTTTAAACACTGTTACACTTTTAGGAAAATATTCTATTTATTTTGGGAAAAAACGCAATAAGAGTCACCAAATAAGAACCGAGAACTGTTATGATTTAAATATTACGTTGGGCCATCTTATTGCCCTCGGGTAGGGCGTATATTACTGTTACAATTAAGTCTCAAAGAGTAGTTTGTGTGTCTAAAGTACTGTTGTAATCGCTTTAAAGTACTTACATTATTCATAAAAGGTAAAAACGTTAAGTACACTTCATTCTAACTACTGAGTTTTTAAAACGCTCAAAGCTTTATAATAATTATATTCCAGTTTCAGTCGTTGTTAATTTGAATGTAATTGTTATTTACTTTTAATACTACATATATTTGAAATATGTTAGATACTGGTTGCCTAACTTATATGCGTTTACCATGAAATTTAAATTTAAAAGTAATTATATGGATACCATTATTTTATTTGGGTGGTTGGAACTTTTAAAACGTAGGAGTACATATTGTGGTTAGTACACAATTATAAATAAAGATTTTGACAATCCTGTTACATATCCTTTGTCAATTGGTATTTAAAACATTATTTTTTATATCCAGTAAATAACTTTAATTACTCCAGGAAATACGGGAAAATATGATCAACCTTCATAATATTCAATTAGACCGTAAAAATGTTCATATACATTAATTTATATTTATAAAACTTAGTGTTATTTAACTGTGTTACGGATATACCCGTAAGTAATAATTGTTTTTTAACAACGTATTATAAATTATAACCGAATGGACCCAATAAATTTGATTTAGTATATTTTCATTTTTTATTAATTAAAATTACTTTTTAATATTAACTTATGTATCTTATATAGTAAATAAGCCAACTTTAAACAAGTTTTTAAAACTAGTTTGTTATCCTTACGACGATTGACTTTCAATAAAATAATATATTTTTCATTAATCAATGTATTAATTTTGTGATATATTAAGGGGGGCGTTGTCACTTAGGATTCTGTGTTTATGTTTCCTATGTTAAGATTGTTTTTAAAATAATGTCTAATCATACAATTTTTCTTAAATAAACTATAAATAGTTAAATGATTTTACAAATTAACTATGTTTAGCCAATCAATTTTTGAACTAATTAAGTATACAATTTTAACATTAATTATATGCACTTTTTTAAAATGAAACCCGTTCCTCACTCCCTTTCCGTATTTAATATAATTTTTATAAAGTAAATTTTTCATAAAAAACAGGAATTGCTTTAATAGAATATCAATTATTAAAAACTAAATCAAACCTTGTTACTTTCATTATTTCACTTGATAAATAATACCGATCTGGGTACAGAAATTACACTCGGGATAAAGAATGAGGATGTGACGTGTGGAAATGTTATTCATGACAGCTCACACAATCTACCCTCTACACATTCTGCATAAGGGATGGCTTCTTGCCAAATGCGTCTAAAAAACCTTACAGATATTTTATCTTTATTTTTATTTTTGAAGCTTTTTTTAATGGCGGGAGTGGGTAATGTTATATATACTCTTGTGTTTTCATAACGGTTCACTTTTCACTTTTTTGCCAAAAAAATTGCATAACGAACAAATAACGTCTCCGGCCTTACAATCTTTTACTTCTCTCAAAGATCAAAAATAAAAAGAACCGTAAAGTTAAAAAACCTGAGATTTAAAGTGATCAATGTTATTTGATTTTCATAAATTGGATTTGCCATGTTTGTAACATTTCAGCCAACAACCTATTAGTAATATTGTGAACTCGTGAATATAATTAAAAGAATTCACATCCCTGTTGGGTTTATCTATATGTAAAATATCTAGCAGACCAATTTATATATGTTTATTAAGTACATATTAAATTACCAAAAAGTAACTAAAATCGTATCCATGAGTGTTACCATTTACGACAAATATTTGTCTAACTGCTGCTCAAAAAACTGCTGTCTTTTGGTCGGAGGGAGGTCAGCGTTTGGATCCTGATAAAACAATGACATGTGCGGACCGGAATATATTATGTAAGAAGCACGACTTATAATCTAAGAAATATCCAATTTGAGGGTGTGGATTTCATGAATTTTCATACATAAAAAAAACTTCTCAGTTGGTAACATGTACAGGCTACACCCCGTTTATGAAAATTGACGACTCCTTTCTAGGATTTGTTATAAAATGTTAAACTACAAAACAAGGAGTCTATAAGGATCACTAGCATGCTGGAACCAGTCAAATGTGGGATGTATGGGATACTGGTTTTCTATATTTTGTTACAGGACTTGAAAATTATTAACCGCAAAACAATTTTATTTTCTACTAATTCATTGGGATTCATAAAGATAAAATATTGATATTTTAATCTTCTACTATATTGAAATAGAATTTATATATCCTTAAATGTAAACAGATATATGTAGCCATAGGCATATATGGAAATGTAAATGTACTAGTGGAAATACGTTTTAATACATTATCACGGAAGCACATGGGTCAGAAAATCTGAAAAGTGTAATAGTCTCAGAACTTTCATGTTTCCCAAGAGCTTTTTTACTACTCAAAGGTATTTAGCACAAACGTTTAGGTTTGCAACTCAATGCTCCAATTCGCCTGAGAGCCATATACGTGAGTATTTAGCAAACGTTTATGACCATTTTAACTTCCATAGCTTGGCTATTGTTTTTCTCTAAGTATTACTTTCTTACTCAACATTTTATATCACAAGATTAGTTTAAAGCTGCTTATAATGGTTTTAAAACTTTTCACTTTAAATTCTTTAATAATAATTTGAAGTGCTCTTAGAGCTATGAATTTATAAATATAAAGGGCATTTATAAAAAAAAAATTAACTGCAAAGTGAAAATAAATAAAACACGTAAATTATTAAAAAAAAAACATTTATTTTTACTCTCTTTCTCTGTATCTTTTGGAATTCAAATCAAAAAATACACAAACTTGTGAAAGCAATACATCAAAGTTTGTACAGTTTTCCGTAGAGTCTTTGTTCTGTGTAGTCATTTTTAATGGATCTGCAAGCATTAAAAAAGAATTCAAATTTTATTTTTCAAGGTGGGCTATAAATATTTTTTTGTTCAAAGTATGTATTAACATCCATTCAATGTGTTAAGACCAAATATTGAAGCTTGTTTTTAATAATGGTAGCGTATTATGTTATGTGTCATTTAATTCGATTTTATAATATACAAAACGCGAACAAAAAATCCTTACATAAAATTATTTAACTCAACAATTTTTACTTGTAAATACTGTAAATGTTTTTAAAACGTCACAGATTTTCTCGTCACTATACAATGCATTTCTCTTCGTGGCTTCAATCTAGATATTAAAAACGTTAAAGTAATACTTCTCTGTTACAAACATTGTTTATAATATAAATATGTTAATTTCAAACACGAAAACAAATGTAGAATGATTTTGTTTGTAACTGTATTTATGCACCCAATGTATGTGTTTTTACCGGCACTTAATTATGCTATTTGGTGGAATTTCAACCTTCTACTCAAAATTAGACTACCTACAATACAATGTGAGAATTATAACACACTCGTTAATTACTCATAATTGCTCCTTTTTTATTTTCCTGTTGTTTTCAAGGTACAATTAATTTCCAAAAATATGATATCAAATGAAAATGGAACACATAGCCAGTATGCAGCATTCATAAGAATTTAAAAACAATCTGCTGTATACAAAATATAAGGATAAAAAAAAATTAAAAAGTCTCCTCATATACATCACATTGAAAAGGTATGTAAAATTAAACGTAATATTATTTTAGAATAAAATGTGTTTTGGTCTGAGAAGTAAAATAAATCATTTTACAATCAAATAAAGCAGAAAGAAAGTGAAAGAAGCACAAACCAAACGCCAATATTCATACGGAAAGAGAATTATCTGACTCATCACGGAGGTAATAACAAGCTCACATGCCGTTGTGATATATCAATACAGTCTCTGTACACTGCAGTCCCATTTTCAGGTTAAATTGCACCCCTATGATACATGCTTTACTGTGAAATAGTGACTATTTGCTGTAGCTTTAACTGCGTTGTTTCAATATGTGGTTTAAATCGTTGGAATATAAACAATATGATTGTACTTGGTATATCAAGCATATTTCTAATCCTTTGCGACCCTCAAAACTATTGAGACACAGTTAATGTTCTAGTATGAAAATTGGCCAGATATTTCGCCTCAGGAAAACTTTATATTTTATTACCTGAATGTTATTTGACCTAGTAGTAATGAAATTTATGCATAGAAAAGTTTTAAAAACGTTTATTAGTAGATAACTTAAAAGTTGTTCGGGGATAAATTCTAAATATATTATTTAAGTAAAACAAGCATAGCCCTTCAGAATATTTAAATTTGCAAACTTTATCACGGTTTTTAATATAATACAAACTAGTGGGATAATCAAAAATATGATATCAATGAGAATGGAACCACAGAACCCAGTATGCAGCATTCATAAGAAATAAATTTGAGAGTAGGAATTTCCCACTAATGTTCTATATTTTACAAGTTTTATATTTACAATGTGTAAGTAAGATGACAATTTATGAATTTGAACCATAATATTTACTCTTAACATACTACGTAGGAAACACCATAAATTTATATTTTGTTTTGAAAAATTTGGATTATTATTATTTATGTTTATAACCGTCCAATAATACGTTTTTAAAATACAACAAATTGCAGTTTTAACTTTTTATATAGTTCGTATATTTAAAAACTCGAGGTCCAAAAATTTAACAGATTCGTTATAATACTATTAATATTTATTAAGCTTATAAGAGCATCATACTCATTGAATCAAATTCTGAGATTCAGTTAATGTATAAATGTCTTGCGAAATCAGGAAAAACAAAAGTGTAATGAAATATGCTACAATGTCGGAATATGATTTAAAGCTGCTGTAAATTGTCATAACTTGAAAGACGCCTATTAAACGATCGACGGTGTTTGAATTTCTCTGCCTTCTCAAGTTGAGCTGGTATGTTAAAAGTATGATATTTTCAAACTTCGTTTTGCTTTTTTTTAACAAAGGAATATCCTTATTACTACCTTTTCTAGAAGTTTATGTTAAGTTTGTTAAGACCAATATATAATTTTTAATCTATGTTACAAGTATACAAACGAAATTAATTTAACATTAGTTATTACATAATAATTTGTGATAAATGTAAAGTGAGCAGAAACTATAAATAACATGTTTTCAAACGAGCACCATTTCTGAGTTAATAACCCAAAAACAAAAACTTCTCGCGAATCTTAAACATACTATATCTGAGTTAGCGTCACAGTTATCTTCTTCTCCGTAGTTTATCCTGGTCTTTTCGATACATCGGGGAGTTTTTAAAGCTTGCTACCCCACTTATAAACACTGCCCCAGATGTTGTCAAATAGGATGTGCTTGGACATCAAGCAGAACAAATAGGCCGCTGATTGTTGTCAGCTCTCATATTTTAAAGTTATACTAAAATACTATAAAAATAATTATTAAAATAATCAGGTTATAGTAATTTTAAATATTTTATTTTCAAATGGATATTTTTTTTAAATATGAGCTGACAACAAATTCAGCTCATATTTTAAAAGTTATAACTAAAATACTATAAAACTAAATTATTAAAATAATCAGGTTATAGTAATTTTATTATTATTTCAAATGGATAATCTTTAAATTAAAGGTGGCAATTTAAATATTTAACTTATACTAGCCATTAGAGAGCTATGTACAAAGGCAATCCAGGAAAACAAACAAATATACGGCAGCCAAGTATGAATGGAATGACGAATGTGTACCGCATGTGTATGACAGGCTGTGGACTCTATTGTGTCTAACGTTCCCTTGTGCGTCCATTCCTTTTTAGGTCCGACCCTAGGGTATGTAGATAGATACATTTGTGTAAATAATCTATTGAAAGCACATTTCCGTTCGTCTTTAATTGAGTTTGTATTATATCATTAAAAACATGTTTAATAGTAATTTTAGAGATACCATTTCATTATACCATTTTGAATTTTTTTATATCCATTATATTGTGTGATATTTCCGTTTGTACAAAAACAAAAATTAATGTATTACGTTATCATGTTTTATTGAAGAAAATGGACGTTTTAATACAGATATATCCTTATTGTCTTAATCGTTTATTCCAAATAAAACTTATCTTTATCGTATTAGATAATTATTGTTTAATGTAATAAATTCACAATAATCTTAGATTAAACTTTTCAAAGAAGAAAGTTTTTAATTTGACAAAACAAAAAAAGATAAGGGTTTTTATGTTATCTTATTTACGTGATAAATATTTTTAAGGATAAATCTTTCATTTAATGTAATTGTAATTACTAAACAGTTTTTTTTTTTACTCCTGAAGTGTTTAGCATACGTTTTATGGGACTTTAGTTATATAACTTATTAGCCTTTGCAGTTATCTTTATAGGCTAGGGATTACAGCAAGGAATATTAAAAATCAGTAATGTATGTTTGTTTCGTGAAGACGAATAAAGGCGTTTTGAGTTTTTGGAGTTTATCATCTCTCTAAAATTAAGTAGATTATAATGTATTTTTGATTGTGTTTTAGCATTAAGAGTGGAGAGTGCTTTCGAAAGAAAATGTGGACAGCATAGGATGGGATTTACGGCTGTTGTGAGTGTTATCTAATGAACCTAGTGCGTTTTTTGGTATGTTCTAGAAGCAATATAAAACAAAAATCTTAGTTGACGTTTCAATGAGTGTTAGGGTTATTTAGAATGTCAGAAGAAAAACGAGTAAAAACTTAAAATTGAAGACACAAAATCTGTGTGGTTACAAGTAGGAGTAGGAATTGGGATTATATAAAAGTGGTCTATCGTTTGTTCAATTGATACTTGGTAAACACAGAGACTTGTACCGAAAGTTCCAGTGATGCGGATGTTACTGTGCAGTCCTGAGGCCTTGAAGCGGATCATTGTAATATTATACTTCTAGGCTGTTGTGCTAACTCTGTAAATACTGAAATGTGTATATAACTGATCCATTTTATTTAGAAGTAAAAATAATTATTTCGGTTTAAATTGCATTAATTTTAATTAAGTAATTACTATGTCTTAACTAACCGGAGAAAGTGTTTTACACTTATTAATTTTGTTCTTACAATATAATACGAGTTATACTTTTGTAAAATACAGTAAACATGAACAGGCGGCTAATTTTAAATTATTATGTTTATATTTTCCAGCGATATTGATTTAGGTTAAGGTAAGAGTTTCTCTTAACAGGTACAGAAGTACATTTTCATGTAGTTATCTAAACACCAGAGTTATCATAAGAAATAGTGAGCTTTATATTTTATTGCTATATTTTATATTTATTTTTATTGCTAAAAACTCTACAGAAGTAATAAGGAAGATAACTGCAGGGATCTAAGCAGCACGTAAACCAACATATCCTCTCATTTGAGAAGGACTTACCTTCTTATAAAAACAGGTGTTAAAAATGTTGTGTAATTTTTAAATTAATACTAAAATTGTGTAAAGGGAACTCAGTGTTTTCAATTTGAACTAGTAAAGTACACGGATTTAAAAATTACTGATATTGAAGCGTGTGTTAAAACTTTATTAGGGTCTATTATAATATTAGTAAATCGATTTCAGCATGTTTTAGTTACTTTTCCTTTATAATCATAAACAAAATATTTTTTTGTGGAAGTAGTTATTATTTTGTATATAATTTATATAAATTATGTGATCTGTACGAAAATATCTTTAAGACGTTTACAGTTATACAACGAGATAACTATTATTTAGTTTGTTAATAAATCTTGTCGAATTACACACAAATAAAATGATGACCATCCTATCAAAAAATATATACATTAGGAGTTTGCAATAAGTAAGGTTTGACCCCTGCAACTTTTTAATATTCCGATGGAAAAGGAAAATTTTAAACCAATATATTATGAAATGTATAATAATAAAATATTGCATATATTTAGCCTTTCTTTTTTATCCGCCACAATATAATCGTAAACAATAATTTTCGGGAACAATAAATTAATGCAATAACTGCAAGTGATCTTCCACTAGATTACACTTAGTTCTAATATATTATTTTTATAATATGTTTTTTTAAAATGTACTGTGTAGTTTTCCTTGTAAAAGTTATAAGTGCAGCTGAAAAGAAATGTCTAACAAAAGATGTACGGTATTATTTTCAGTAGATACGAATTATCGTTTTGCTGCTATTTTACGTATCAGTATATAATTATAATCTCCTTTTTTCACAAAGTAACAAACTAATGAATTTACTATTACTTTAAATTTATAAAACTAGATACTTCTCTTATATTTTTTTATATCATTACAGGCCTTTGGTTACTTCCCCAAACGATTAAGAATAGATACAGAATATACCGATGTAAGAATGAATACACTTAG
Source organism: Homalodisca vitripennis (assembly GCF_021130785.1). Taxonomy (NCBI): domain Eukaryota; kingdom Metazoa; phylum Arthropoda; class Insecta; order Hemiptera; family Cicadellidae; genus Homalodisca; species Homalodisca vitripennis. The sequence goes on along the minus strand of NW_025781687.1, from coordinate 15,290 downwards.
GATAAGACATGAGGAGGATGGGAAGAGCGGTATGTTATCATGACAGCTCACAGAATCACCCTCTAGACACATCTGCATAATGGATGGTTGCTTGCCAAATATTTCTTTAGAAACGTTACAGATATTGTAATCAACTTATATTTTTATAAGCTATTATGGAGGATGAGTGTCTTTTTAACAGCCTTGAGATTTTATGAAGTGTTCTCGTTTCTCCATAAATGTTTTTCATGAATATTTTTTAAATCAAGTGGCGTTATCCTTCACTAATCTCAAAGATCCAGAAGTAAAGAAACCCCAAGAGAGAGTATCTGTATTCAATGGTCAGGCTATTTAAACATTTAGATGTACGATTCATTATTTTAACCAAAGTTCATCAACAACTTCTGGCATATGTTATCAGTCACTATTAACATGCATTAATCAATATATTTTTTTTGTCTCTAGATTGTTTGAGCTACCAGGCCAAATTCAAGTTTCTTTAGTGAAAACCCACCCCCAATCCTAAAAACTTTTCATAAAAATCCGAAAATTATTACTCAATTGAATTAAATACAATGTTACGAAGAAAGAGTAAATATGTTTAATCATCTTCGTTATATCCCCTTAAACACATTTGTACGCCCCGTATCAGTTAATAATTTCAGTGATGTAGAAATTGTAATGGAGTTCTGTGACCATGTAGCGTAATGGTAAATGCATAAAGTAATATCGGGCCTTTTACACACACCCCCCCCCCCACACACCCCCCCCCCCCACACCCCCCCCAAACACACACACACACACACACCACACACACCCCACCACACACACACACACCACACAAACCCCCCTCCACACAAACCACACATATACCTATATATAGTATATCCGTTAAGAATAAAATGTTATAAATACCTAAAAATTTAATATTTTCATTTTATAATGTGGCATTGATAATAATAAATGTTGATGTTTACTTTGGTTTATATTATTAGAAAAAAATATCAGAGGTTGTATCATTATAAAATCATAATCACACACAGACAAACAATTTTCTATCCTTTCAAATTTTTTTTAACGGTTTTTTGTTATTTGTTGAAAAACTCTTCAATTATGACTTTAACACAAAAAATTTTAGTTCCTAAAGTTTTGGTTTGCAATTTTTTTTAAGGACGTAAAGTCTACTTAACAATTAACATTTCAAAAAATAAAGTTTGTAATCACATTTTCAATTTCATATAAAAAGTTAAATACAAACATAATTATATCCTAAGAGAAAATTAGATTCGTATCCGTTGAATTGAATACCAAAAATGAGATGTAATATACTTAAAAAAGTTTATATGCTATGGCCAAAGAATATCTTTAGTCGGATGTGGTGTTGGAAAGTGAGTAAATTGAATGGTATTCACTGTAAATTAATGTGAGAATCAAAATTAATAAAAGTTACCTTAATTTACATTTCAAAATACGATGGATAATTTACTAAAGTCATAAGAGTATAAAATAAGCAAAATCAGTGAAATCTCGTTATATACTTTAGACAACACTGTGACTTAACGTAAATATATATTAAACAAATTGAAAGATAGAAACGTTGATTGTAACATCTGTAATATTACTGGATAAAAATTATAAAGGGACATTGCTTTGCGTTATCGAATTTTTTGGGTTAGTAGGATATTTCTACTGTCTAATAAATAATAGCATGTTATATGTTTTCAAAGGCAGCTTGGAAACCATATGGTAATATAGTGGGACAAATATTATTATAAATCAAAACATTTTTGGCTGTGCTCAGGGAACTATTGGTCTTCAAGAGTTTCTTATATTTCCTGTAGGATAGTGTGACTCGTGATATATTATGATTTTGAGATACTGCGCGATTTTGGATAAAAAAAAATAATGTATATAAATTTCACCGATTTTCGACGGAATAACGATTTTTAGCCTCTGTATTGTTATGTACTAGAGAGAATATATAAAAGCAATAGAAGACCACTAGAAGCCTTATTTGGTTGAAACAATTGACGCATAAGAAAAAGAAACTAAATTTAAGGATTTTTTATAACTCTAAAAACTGTAATAATCTTTCCAAAAAACTATTTATTTAAACTGTTTTAATAATAACATACATAAAACAGGGATATTTCTATTCTACTATATTCCATATACTCGTTGTATTATTCAATAGTAACACATACTTACAAAAGTATCTATATATGAACATGTTAAGTAAACGAACGTTAAACATTTTGATGGATTTAATACATGATCCCGGAAGTACGTAGTGTACTAAATCTTTAGTGGGTGTAATAGCTTTTGAAAACTGGCCAAACGTATTAAACATGAACCAATTTAAGTTTCCCAACTCAACCGCTCCATTTCGTCTGAGAACCAATATACGCGAGTATTTAGGTGACGTTTATGTCCGGTTTAGATTCCATAGCTTCGCTGTTGTTTTGTGTCTGGCTTTCAAATACTAATCCCTATGTCTATTCCAAAAGTTGCCTACACTGAGTTTTGAAATTTCTTTAATTTTCAATACGATTGTTTTTAGTGCTTTTGAAAGAACAATAATAAGTATAAAGTGCATTATATTTGCTAAACTCTTAATTAAACAGAGTGAAAATAAAATTCAAGACTTGTTATAATCAAAACTTAACTAGTATTTTAATCTCTATTTTCCAGGACACTAATATTCTACAGAAAGAAAAAAAAAAACACAGAGCAATACATAAAAATTGCTTAAAAAGTTTTTGGGTCGATCAATTGTTTCAATTTTAAACAATCTTACACTATACGGGTTAAAAAAAGATACATATTCTAAACACGTATTACAGTTTAAAATAGGAAATTCATAGTTAATATTTTTAAACTTCTTTAAATATAGTTAACGTTAGTATCAGAAATTTTCTAAAGACTATAACTGAATGTTGGGCAACAAAAACATGATACAATTATTTTTATTCACATATGCGTGTTTTCTGACTTTGAATTTCATAATTTTTAAACAAACATATTATTTTGGTGTATAGACTGTGTTATATGAAACTTATTATTTACACACATATAAAATTATAAATAAAAATAAGAAAACACTTAGAGCAAAGGATTGTAACATTATAAATGCAAGCCGATACCTGTGTTTAAAAACAAAAATACACTTTATTATTTAAAAACATTATGACGTTCAATAGTAAAAATACAATTACAAACTGAATTATTAACAGGACCTTAAGTATCCATTATTGTCCTTTTACCTTAAAATTTCCTTTTCTTTTCAAAAATGTGTGTAAGCAACCTGCTTTATACGTAAGACTACATTAACTTGAACTAGGAATATGAATTATTAAAACTACCACTCCTATTAAAACCAAGTAGAAAACATTTTCAACTTAATCGTAAGCTTTAGTCTAAACAATAGTTACCATATTTTAAACTTTCCGATTCTGATGAAAAAATCAAACTTTAATAGCACCTAACGCGACCATTATAATGGAAATTCCAATATTGAAACTGAATTGAGTTACGCGACTCATATCCGAGGTAATAACAGCTCACAGGCCTCTGTGATTAATCCAAATGTTCCCTGAACACTGCAGTCATTATCACGTTATATTAGACATTCAATGCTTGTTAAAAGGAAAATGCTAACTGTATTGCTGCAGCATTACCTAAGTTGTTAACTGTGTCCGTACTATATTGAAATTAAATAAATATCAACGATTTATTTTGATCTTGGGATGTCTAGCTAGCTTGTGTGTGTGTGTGTGTGTGTGTGTGTGTGTGTGTGTGTGTGTGTGTGTGTGTGTGTGTGTGTGTGTGTGTGTGTGGTGTGTGTAAATACTAGATCCCAATGAACCCTGTTTTGTATGTATAGGAAATTCAAATAACATAGTACGTATTGTAGTATGTCTTTACATTTTACAGGTGTGAAAAATGTTAAAAAAAACATATTTTTATTGTCACTTTATAACACTTAAATGTGTTCATATTTAATCTAAACATAAAAAACGTAATATACTAATTATTATCGCTTATTATATTCTTAATTTTACAGAAGGTCTCATTTTGGCATGAATTATTATTTATTCCATACTTTTAAAAATTGTGAATTTTCTAAAAACATTAAAAATAATTATTTACTTGGTATTCTCTTTCGACTGATCTCCGACTTAAATAGCTTTAATTTACACTCAAAACCGTCTAGCTAATTAGAATTGCTTCCAAAGTTGATTAAAGAAACATGAAACCTAAATATAGAAAGCAGTAATCAAGATCATTTTGGAATGTCTGTACAAGATTAACTCAAAAAGATATATCTATTTTATTGATGTATAATTAGCTCTTATAAATGAGTAGTATGAGTTGTATTGGAGGTTTTTGTTTAAAAAATATAGTATTTTTTATTTTAATTCTATCAGAGATTTCACAAAAAAACCCTTGATTACTTAAAGATTTCTTTGTACATAATATGACGAAAGGAATTTAGAGGATTGTTGTCGATTGAAAGCTCCTTGTCTTATCGGGAATCCTGTAATAAGGAGCTGCTCTTCAGAGATACCGTGATTCATTGAAGACTATTACGTGTTAAGCTCCTTACCAATGAGGTTTCTAAAGAGAAATATTTTACCTTATTTTCTTGCTACTTTAAATCTAGTCAAAAATTTTCGTCTCATGCAGTGGAAAGGGAGCAGCAGTCTCTCAGACATAATGCAATACGTTCATATTTGTTTTACAGAGAAAATTAGTATTAGATGGCGTTTATAAACATCTAAAAAAATAGAAAAAAAGATTTTACCATTTTTTTAATATTTATCTTGTATATGCTTTTATCTAATTTTTACGAGATTCCTTGATAACGAAATTAAATTTGGAACGTTAATAGGAAAAACCTTAATATGTGTTTAGAATTTTCACATTTAAATAATAGCGATGCGAACTTTTTTACAGAAACGTTTTGTTTAATTATTTTTTGTGCGATAGAAGTACAGACGGTCACACATTTCCATAATTGGTATTAAAATTATTGATATTTTGAGTACTTCTGACAGTACGAGAATGTATCCTATGATTCATGTTTACATGTATATATTTAGCTTTCTCCACCCTAATACAAAACATTCATTAATACATTACCATTATTCAGGGTGATTCATGATGATATACATAAACTATGGGGCACAATATACATGTAATGATAATGAGAAAGTATTTGTAAATATTTGGTCCAAAAAATCTTGGTTGACGAGTTACGTCCTATCGAAAGATTTTGGCCAGATTTTAGCTCACCATGTAAAAACAGTTTATCACGGTGAGTTTCCGGTGTTCCTGAGATTCTGGTAAAGTAGTTATGGGATGAATTCAATAGTGTATTACATGTTTTGATTTGATAAATTGCTTAAAATAGATCCCAAAACCTTACGTTAAGTAGTTTTTAAGAAAGGAACACAGTTGTCACATGTGAAAAAATTAGTGAAAACACTTATGCGAAAACGGTTGTAAGTGGAAAGTACTCATAAAGGTAATTAATTGTTTCATTAAATTGCGTTTTTCATTCATGAACTACAAATTACAATAACCCGGAAAACATTAATATAAATCCTATTCAACCGAAAATGCAATAAATTTTCTCAATAGTAACTCCGCCGACCAGCAATGCAATTTTTTTACTCGTTTAGGAATCACGCGCTCTGGTTGCGTTCCATAGTATTACAGAGTATTCCTTTAACTGCATAAATAGATTTATTAATCACCACCAAACGAACGAGGAATTAACTTCTGAACTTGTCATATATTTATCTCTCCGTTCTTTCATCATGTATGTAAAATATCCAAACGGCATCACTGATTAAGGTGACCTGGGTGGGCCCAATGTATACAGACTTCCACGACAGATCCATTTATTTCGAAACTGTTGATTGAAGTAAGAGTATACAATGTTAAAATATAGCGATGCGTCAATCGTTGTTGGAATTACAGTTCGGCGTGGCGTTATGCCAGAGGAACAGTCGGCCATAGGGCATTGTATCCTGGATGTATTATATGCTATATTCTATTTATTGTCCCAAATGAAATGAAATGAAAAATGTCCTTTAATTTAGAAGACGGCGAAGTTAGGAAACTATAAAGTCAATCTCTACCATCTAAACCTCTTTTTATAATAGGGACTAGAGCTTGTTATTATTACAATTTTTCTCAGTATTTTACTTTGCGTAAAAAACTGAACCTTTTCAAAAAACAACCGGCTTTGCAGTTAATACGTGGGCTTATGTTTACTAACAGCAGAGTAACCTTTGTAGACTCTTGTGAGCAATTGGAAATTCTGTTAAATATTATATTAAAATATATAATAAAAACACTACTTTTCCAAATTGTTTTATTATTTCGGGCGAGGCCTTTCCAAAACCTAAAGGTTTTCATCATTCAGGCCAAAACTCCACAAAATAAATATTCTTTTTTTTACATATTGTATTGTATAAAAATTAATATATTAAATTAACATATGGATGTAAAAAAAATGTTAAATACAAAAACTTTTGAGAAAATATTTTCAGGCCAGTATGAAAAAAATTATATTTTGACCTAGAGTTTAAATTTTTGAATAAATTTCAGGAAGAAAAAGAAGATTGGACAATTATTCAAATAGGGGTGGGGGGGGGGGGGCCTCTCCTTCATTGTTCATGGAGTTTTTCTTGTACTTCTGTTTATGTATTAGTGTTTCCCAAGCATTCAAGTTCATTGGTTTTTGTTATTTCTTTTATTAATTTTAGATTTTTGTAATCTGATGTTACTGTGTTTCCTGATTTTTTTCAATGCAGTGCTTGGCTACAGCAGAATTTTGTCAACTCTTCCATATTTTGTGATGTGATTCAAATTGCTCTTTAAATCGTGGTTTTTAATTGTTCTTTTTGTTTGTCACAAATATAAATTTTTTGTCAACAGTCCAATTGCATTCCAATTTCATAAACTTCCCCCGATTTTACTTATCTATCTTGGAAAATTTTGTCCATTAGGGTTTTCCCAAATTATTTAGGAAAACCCTACAGGGACAAACATTTCAAAATGATAGTATTAAATCGGGGATAATTTCATGAAATTGGATGCAACTGACTGTGACAAAATTTTATATTGGACAAACAAAAAGAACAATAAAAAAACTTCACGATTTTAAAGGCGCATTTATCACCACACAAAATATCGGAAAGGAGTTGACAAATCTGCTTGTAGCCAACGCACTGCATTGGAATCAGGACGACAGAACATACAATTACAAATCTAAAATTAATAAAAGAAAAATACAAAACCAATGAACTCCCAACCTGAATGCCTTGGGAAAACACTATTACAATTATAACAGAAGTAAAGAAAAAAAACTCGATGAACAATGAAGAGGGCCCCCTAATTGAAGAAAATTCCAATTGCCTTCCTTTCTTCTGAATTTTTTTTTTTATTCCCAAAAATTAAACTCTAGGTTCAAATTATAATTTTTTTCATACTGGCTGAAATATTATTCCAAAATTTTTTGTATCTTACATTTTACCACCATATGTTTGAATCGTTAATATAATAATTTTAACAAACAATATGGTAAAATATTTATTTGTGGAGGTTGCCTGAAGATGATATAAACCTTTTGGTTTTGTGAGAAGGCCTCGCCCCGAACATAATAATACAATTTGGGAAAAAGTAGTGTTATTTATATAATATTTAGCAGTCTAACCATGTTTTTTTCCTCCTACAATAACAAGGTGTTGGTAAATAGTGCGTCGTATTTTAAAACTTTACGTTAAGAAGAGATTGTCATATCTTTTTTCACGGTAAGAAAATGGGACGGCACTAATTCTTCTAACATTTTTGAGTTTCCTGCGGTAAGGGTAAAGTTGGTGTTTCCATTCATTCTGCCAAGAGCGGCGGTAGCACTGCCTTTCACATACAATCATTTTAATCAAACACCAAAATTCTTGAGTTGTAAAATACTTTTTTGGCTATATACTACTCCAATAATATCAATAATTACTAAGGGACAAAAACAATAACTACATAGTGTTGACACCCATACTACTGCGAAACATAAAAAATACAGCAGTAATCTGAATAGTTTGTTAGAACTCTAAAACATTTCATTCTCTACAATTCCCAATTATCAATATCATTGTTGATCAGCTGCTAATTTTTAATTGCCTAACATTATTGAAATAGAGGAACTTTCCCTCCGTACATTCATTCTGTGTTTTAAAATAATTTAAAATATATCCTACATCCGGTAGACACTACAATGAAATCAAGAAAACAAACCTATTTCCCAAATTCTAGTCTCGTATCCAAACGTTCAAGAAATGCTTTTTAATGTTTGTCTATGAAATCCTCTTCGTTTATGGTTTGTTTTTCTTTGTAAATTACCTACTTGTTATTCACCTAAGCATGTTTACTTATGATTAAAAACCTTAATGTCCCAAATCCATATGTGATAATTTAATCATTACTATTTTGAAAAGGTTTTAGAATAAAGTGTTGGTTTATCCAGTAGAAGTGTATTTTGGGTTTTCAAGTAAAGGGGGGGGGCAAATAAGTTTACAATAGAATCCAGCAGTATCCTAATATGTTTATCCTATTTGTAAGCCTAAGCTCATGCTGTTGAACAGTTGTGTCACGTTTTCTTTATAAAGTTTTTGGTAATTCATGCGAAACTTTGCTGGCCCTTCGATGACAAAGTTTCGTCTCTATATGAAAATAACTATATCTCCTTTTGACGGTTTGAAAAACAATATTCTGGGAAAGTGTGGTGTTTGTATTATTATCTTTACAAACATACCAATGCAATTTGGACCAGAATGAGAAATATTACATGCATAGAGAAAACGTAACATATTCCGTGTATTGTTGTGTATAATCCTGTCAACAAATTTTGAAAACTTTTTTTGGACAGCTGTAAGTCCATATTGTGGCCTTTAAATGATTAAGTAAGGTAATAAAAATTGTGAAAAAAACTATAATTGCGAAAGTGTTGTATTACAAAGACAAAACCTTTATAAAACGACCCTTGAATTCAGTTTTTAAATAATCTCAATTAATTTTCACACTTTATAAATATATTGTTAATATTATGTCAAATTTGCGAGGATACAAAATTTGATTCTGTAGCATTCAACGGATGTTAGAGAGTACAATACGTAAGTAAAAATTAAATATAAAGGCCTATTAATAATAATTAATAGTACGAAATAGTGTAATATATAAGATCAATGCCAATGGCTCTGCCAGGAATGGCAACCGAAAGCATGAGCGGGGAACACCTATTACCTCTAGTAAGTTTACTGGATATTGTTTGCAAGCCCATTGTTTTTCCCATTACAGTAGCCGACCCATGACTCGTTCCGTCCCGTATACATTCTATTATGGGTGTGTATGTTACAAAAAAAATTTTCCTATTTGTGGTCTTCCCTAATCACTTTTGGGCTTAAATTTATTTCATAGGAAACGGCGAGTCGCGTTAGTGTCCCTGGTTTCCTGTATATATTTACAAATCTTTGATTTAGATAACGCGGTAAAAATTGCTACTGTATAAACCATAGTTATTTTTAAAAAAAAAACAAAAAAAAAAAAAAAAAAAAAAAATTCCCCCACCAACGAACAAAATATATAACAATTAATCTATTGTTTATTTTTGATTGTTTAATTTAATTGCTAAATAATTGCGCATGAATGGCTCCCGTTTCCAGTGTCATATGATATAAATAAATTTTAAAAAACTGCGATGGTTTTACTTTAAGTGAAACTTTGGAGTTAGTCAAAAGTAAATATTGCTTAATGATACAAAATATTACTATTCAAAGTACGAATGTTATATTTGCAGGCGCGAGTGACAGTGACTGTCCTTCATTTTTCTTTTTTGGATAGATGACTGCCAGAAAATTTTGCATCTTAACGAAAATTGTGCATGTAAATATAATAGGAATGTTATAAAAATAGTCTCATGTATCTATTCCTTTTTTCAGTGTTATTTATTATTAGTTAAACACTGATATGGTATGGGTATTAATTGGTTTTTACTTTTGGTTTACTTTTATAAAAAACTTCTTAGTCACGCCCCTACCATTTTGTATTATTGGAATACATACTAATAATATCAATACATTGCGTATAAAAGGTCTTTAGACATCGACAAAATGGCTTAACAAAATAAGTATATACACAGACTAACAAACAGTGTTTTTTATTTTTCTCCTTGTATTATAAACGGGCAGCAAATTAAAAAATTTCACACTACAGGACATTGAATCGTAATCCTAACGATTTGGCATTACCACAATGTGTGTTAGATATAAAGGAATTATTCAGATAAAAAATATAAGTTTTTATTGTGTAGATTTGAATATCTAGATACGAAATAGACTATAAAAAATATAAAATTTAGGTATTTTTTTCTAATTCATATTCTTTTCATTGTACCAAATAACGTACATCTCAAATGAAATGAGGGAAACTAACCCCCTCAATATAACGTTATTGTCTACGGGAGGAAGAATGTTGCGAATTAAAATACCCACTAAATTATGTATCAAAATAGGAATATTACCTAAACCGCTAACAAGATATAAAGATATGAACTTATTTTTCGAATAAAAAAAAAAAAAAGAATTTATTTATTATATACATGGTATTATTATTTTATTTTTTCTATAGTTGTCTCGTTCGTTTGTTCGAATTTTATTTTAATTACAATGACTAAATTTAATGTAATAAGGGCGAACCAGTTACCAATATTTTACAAATAATTTTATGTACCGAAAAACGTAAGGAAAGCTTGGGCATCAAAAGAAATGAAAGAGCTTTCAATATTCACGCCATTTGTCACAGGCATCCGTGGAATCGTATCTGCACTTCCAACTCGTGTGTACATGATCTTGATTCACTGACATTGCCCTCTGAACATGAAATTCACTCTTATTCCTCCCATCAGTCTGTCCTTTGCGTGCTACTTCCTAAATTCCAAACGGCTTCCAACATTTGAAAGTCAAAATAAAAATACAAAACATAACTTATACCTTTACAATAATCTATTTTCACAATACAGGCTAGATACGTATAAAGCTAAATGATTTTATAGATATTTTTAACTAAAGTTGGATTCTATATGTATATCAAATAATAAATTCAATATTCCGAGAACTAATAAATACTGGTGATAAAATACGAGTATAGTATACCGATGGGCCTTATATATAAAATATATATCGTGATATGTATAGCTCAAATATAAATAAAAAATAAAAGAATTTTTAGTACCTTTTTTGCCTCACAGTATTAATTGACTACGTTTAATTCTCATGGGTTTATATCGGTATATAAAGCATGTAAGTACTTTCAGTATTAATAGAACATTTTCCTTAATTTTTTACGTACGAAAAGCTAGGGTTGATAATTATATCCGCGTTTTTCATGATTTGTTTGGTGTCCCTACAAATAATAATAAATATATATTGGATACAAATTAGATGATTCGTAATGAGGATTCAAATTAAATAGTCGACACAGCACATATAAATCAATGTAAATATAGCTAATATTCCTGTTCAAGAAACCCTTTATAATGTATCATTTGAGTCCCCTGCTAATGCTAGTCCTATTTTGTTTAAGAGAAACTTTTTCCATTATTGATGTTTTTTTCTTCTTTATTGTGGAAAAAATGAGATGGTAAACCAGGCACTCCTTTCCAAGGTATATGAGCATAAATTGTTTTTTTCTTCGAAATATCATGTAAAATACAATATTTTACAAAAATGTATCGAAATCCCTAAGAAAATCATTACAAGAACATCCAAATCCAATATTGTTTTTTTATATAAAATTAAAACGAAATATCTGTTTTAAAGATATCAATTTTTTATAGCTTTTAAAAATTGTCCGAGAAAATCGTGCAGATAGCCAAAAAAAATGAAAGATCATGCATACAAACTAACATTAGTGGATTATTAGGTTCAGTATATTACATAAGGCACCATAAAGTCCTTCCATGTGTAGAATTATCGATAAAAAAAAAAAAAAGGGGGAAAAAGGGGAAAAGAGACAATCTTGTATCCAACAATTTTACATTGTAATTTAAATTATTACATAGGGATTATTTTGGCTGCCTAAAGCAACATAACATCTAAAGAAGCATTTTTTTCCTATCAGGTAGGGATATGCTAGTTTATGATTAATATTTGCTTTTAAAAAAGTATTTATATAAGTAGTACCAGTATACATTTAATAGTTTACTATAGTAATATTATATCAATTCAGTTTGCATCATGTCAAAAATTGAACATATGATTCAAAGTTCTATATAATTCGGCTAAAATTTTAATAATCCATGGATTCAAATGAATCAATTGAGTCATCAATTTTTCTTTCTAAATAATAATGGTTTGAAGGTGCCGCTGTGATCTTATAGCGAATCTCCGAAAACATATACACCTCCAACGTAACGAAATATTATGTCAGTAACACTTAGATCAGCAATAATCCGCTAATGAATAAAACCGACACTAATAATATCTTAGTTATTTCTGCGTATTCAAACGGGTTAGAAAAACGTTAATAAATTTTATGAGCGTCCCATATGGAATCATATTGTTTATAATCGGCTACGTTATTCTAGGAATATTCAGTATTTATATGAATAAAGGAATAATAAAGTTAACCCCTTTTTGTATATACTATAATATATATTATATATATAGGTAATCTGTTTGCAACATGTTATTTTACTTTCAGAATTATCGAACAAGTAAAATAATGAATCTGTCTCTACTGAAAAAATAATAAGTAATAGAAAGAGAAGATATTCTAACTATCCTGATTCCTAATTTCTGGATTTTATTATAATATAAATATCAAATTTTTAATTGGCGATTTCTACCAAACCTTCTTAGTAACAACTAAATTGTTTTGAGGCCCCTTCCCGCGAAAAATAAATCCAAAAATCCTAAGTCCACACAGGCTTATCATTCATCGCACCTGAAAAATTTAATACCATAGTGGTTTCTCTTGTGATGGTAAAAACAGAAGTAGAACATATTTTGGGTACATTTTTTATTGGCAGTTTTTTATGGTTAAGAGCCTCACATGTTAAGCGAAATTGTGAATGTTTAGAATTTTTAGGCTTTGCGTTTTTAAATAAGATCTTCTGGTTTTGATTATGTCCTCTAATTCTTGGACTAAACATTAATATAGCTAATATATAGTATTAAAATACATAAAGGATGAACTCCGAAATACATGAGACAGAGGATTAGTCAATATTTTACGTAATGGGCTATGACCTTAACAACAGGGTTAATTATTACTGATATGATTTTAAACAGTCTCCCTACCATACACGTTTACTCTAGTAATGGTCATGGATCTTAAGTAGAATAATTTTAATAAGCATAGTTATCAGTTATGCAAATCATTTTGTAAACAGAATCGTTTAATGTACATAGATAAATTAGGAAGAGTAGTTACAATAATTAAGCAAGATTGTCAATTGATTTAGCAAAAAGCCTAAAATGTCAATAGTTTATAAATATTTAAATACGTTGATTCTGAGTTATAGAATTCGGCCAGGGAGAAATTGGAGTTTTCCATTAGCCCCTCACGGCGTAGATAATTAAACATAACGCTCAAACCAACAAAACCGTCCAGTAACACATTTAACAGAAAATTGGAAAGTTGGAAGTGAATTACAGCCTTACATATATCATCCTGTAAAACTAACAACTACATCAAACACGATTCGCTAAGATAATCTAAAATAAGGACAATGTAATGATAACAATAGTACTACGACTTTAAATTATTTACATAAACGTACCCGCACTAAATGAGTTCAGGGTGTGTTTTAATTAGTCTATACGAATCTAAGCACGTAAACCGGGTTTGATCTTTATAATGACCACTGATTTAAAATAATTAAGCTCGATACATAGGATGTTTATGAATTCATTTTTTTTAAGGGATTGGCGCTCAATATTTTACTTATATCTATATTTACACCCAAGTTCCACTTAATCGGTTTGTACGAGATGAGAATGGATACTATAAGAAAACAAAATTGTTCTCGTAGTATTATAAACAAGGTGAATTAGCATGAACCATAGTATCCACATTACCCTATAAGGTAAGTTATTTTTACGTTTGGAGATTTTTGTGTTTATGCTATAGATTTAGCAACACGTTGCATTTATAGTAATTAAGGGAAAAACAGTACACGAGGGAGAAAACCAGAATTATGCTCTTTAACGGTTAAACAACAAACGTTTGCTTAGCCACAGGAAAATTAGCTTACAAATGGAGAAACTTTTATATGTTTTGTCTAATCTTGTTTTATAAAGTTTCCATGAAACTCCTCCAAAACTTGGCGAAATTGCAAATTGTTAATTTTATTCTTCGCTTTTAAAGCTCAGCGTAATAACTCTATAGGGCCTGATATTAAATAGTAAATATGAATAAGAAATCAGTTCTGGTCTGGATGAAGAAAATCTCGAGAAAAAACTGAAACTTACACGATTGAAAATAATAACACCTTTGAGCGTACGTTTTAATTTACGCAAAACCATCCAGTTTTTATGATAGTGCATTATCCCCTTCTAGTTAGAGATTTGACTGAAGAGTTGATTGAAAATTATATCATCAGAATCCCTTGAGAATATATGTTTGTTTTTCTTGAAGTCAAATATTTAATATTTAATGCGGTCCCTGGTTTTGTAATACTTCAAATATTAATTTTATATTTAAGAGACTGCCTAAACCCAAAAGTTCAGAGCAGTGATCTTGACTTAAATTTCATAATCCTCCTTTTTTTTAAACCGTCATTCACAAAAACACCAACCTGTGTTTACCGAGTGAAAGACCTCAAGAAGTTGAATAAACTAAAATATAAAATTTCGCTTTTCCCCATTCTTGACTGTTTATCATGGTAACCCTGTTTGTTTAGTAGTTTATAAATGCAATTCGTTGTCCGCTTTCTGTCACACATTTACATAATATCATCTGCCGAACGTCTGTGCGCTAACTTTTTATAAACTTATTCCATAGAAAATTGAAAGGTTTGGTACATAAGCTATCCCTTGGCTTCAATTGAACAATCATATTTGATTATGATGGTTTAAAAAATTAAACGTTAGTCTATTATAAACAATACCCATTGGATCTTCGCATCCTTAATACTCATTTTTAGAGGTTTTATTTAAATAATACTTTAGAATGTGAAAAATGTAATATGTGAAAGATCTACACTTTTTACTAAGAACCTTTGCCTGTATCTTCTACTTTCTCATTAC
>NW_025781686.1:0-40756 GCF_021130785.1 Homalodisca vitripennis | reverse complement strand
TCATCCGTTATCTGGACGCTCTATTTTATGATATATCTTTACTCCGGCTTCGTCACTTAACCCTCTATCAAATTATGTTTGTAATTTTACGACCCGTATTATCGTTAGAGAATCATTATGTGACTAGCTAGTTTTGTGGGGAAACGAGATTGTTAACTAAACCTGTTTTTAATTACTTGCTTGTCCTTTATTGGAATATATCAAATCTTTCTTGTCCATATACAATTTTATTAGGAATCTATTATTTTCCATACTATGCTATATCGGGTGTCTTAAAAGGCCCACTCACCTCTATTAACTTTCTTACGAACAGAGATGGAGTTATTTACTTTGGGGGTGTGTATATGACTAACTGAGGAGTTATCAAAATTTATTTTGGGTGTAAGTCGGAATTTTTAAATGGGAACCCCCAGCAAGTGACACCTCA
Organism: Homalodisca vitripennis; assembly: GCF_021130785.1. Lineage (NCBI taxonomy): Eukaryota > Metazoa > Arthropoda > Insecta > Hemiptera > Cicadellidae > Homalodisca > Homalodisca vitripennis. The sequence goes on along the minus strand of NW_025781686.1, from coordinate 40,329 downwards.
TTTGAAAGTTTTAGAAAAAGAAGAAGAAAGGCACAGACTAGAAGTATCTAATGTTACTCTATCAAATTTGGTGGCCAATTAAAGTTTGAATATTGTTTTATAAAACCCCCAACCTGCTATGGGTTTCTATTTTAAAATTTGGACTTGCACACAAAATACCCCATTTGGAAGGAGGTCAAAAATGTTCACCACGTCAAAAAACTTCTCAGTTGGTCATATAAATATTCCTCAAAGTAATCACTCCATCTCTAGCCATAAAAAGTTCATATGGAAGGGGAGGGGCTGTTAAGACAGACGGCATAGTCCTGAACTGCGGATTGGCTTTCATCAAACAGTTCAAACTTTAGTCATAACACTACTATAGTGTCGACAACTAGTGTCATCTTCTGGCGTGAATAAGTATTAAAAGTGAGGATTATCCATCTGGAGTTGTCATAGTTCGATATGTACGAACACAGCACAAAATGCAACGAATAAATAAAGTAATAACGAGAAATATAACATTTGATATGCCTATATAACACACGACGATTGTTTAATTAACATGGCACAACAATGAGTCCTGCAAAAGACAGGACAACTTACACTAGGAGATTCCAGTTCCCAGTGTATCAACATTATCAGCTGATCGGTCTTTTGGAGGAGCCACTGTAAGATCGAGTATTGTGTTGCACAAATAATGGGAGCTGAATTGTAGCTTCCCATTTAACATGAGTTCACCTAATGGATTCCTCTTAAAATGCTTGTAAAATTCGTATTCTTGGTTCTTGCTTCTAAAAAGCGTGATTGGTTTGCTGTCTTGAGGCAATCATGTAAAAACTAAATTGTCATTAATTCCATTTATTTCGTCATTTATTTTCGCATCCATTGTTGAGCAAACAATAAAATCTGCCTTTATAATTTATGTTTCGGGTAATGCTCTTTATATCTTTGGCTAAACGACCTGCCTGTCTGTCCGGTGTACAAACTAGAACAATCGGAACAAGTTAGTCTATGAACACCGGTTTGCGAGTTTCTGTCCGAGTTTTTACAGAGTTCGTATTTTGATTATTTTTTAATAAGTTATTCATTACATGGTGCAACTCTATAGAATATACATTTTAAATTACAAGTCTAGTATTCATTTGGCTCCAGCCGAATTGATTAATCATGATGAACTCAGATTGCGCTAAAATCGACCTATAGTAAATACTGAAAATTAGTAACGATCATTAGTAAAATTGATTCGATGTCGCTAGAAACCGATAGTTATTTTTTTCACGCTGGATAAAACCGGACTTTTCACGTTACGAATTATACTGAATGTTCTAAAAACGTTATACATAGAGTAATCACTTTATGGCCTCTTTCAGATTGGCTGAGTATTTGAATAGGAATATTGGTTTACAACAATATCCGTTATAGGCGTACAATAAAGATATGTAATCCATTAAATTCAAATTGCATGCGATAATCTGTTTATTTCAGTTATGAATTAACCATGCAGGTTCTCAAATTTTCACGGTTCGCTAGGCTCGAGTTAGTTCTCCTTTATAGACGATCATGACATATTTTATGGTTTCTTTATTGACTAGAAATAACGCAGATATTTCCGTTTTAATAATTCTGCCATTACAATTATTGAACTTCCTGATTAAATACAATATATTGACGTTGGTTTGTCTCCCATTATTAAATTAACTGTGTATAATATAACTACAAATAACAAATAGTGTACCGTAAAGCAATACACAATATAATGAAAACGATTTCGTTAAAAAGTAGAAAATATAAAGGTGTGAAAACAGATTTTTTAAAGTGCAGTATCGAAATCGTCTAACTTGTTCCAAACATTGAGACGAAGGAGATTCCGTTTTCCTGCATGAAATTTAATTTAATTTTAGATAAATTTGCCCAGTTGGTAAGCGTGCTAATAGGTTGGCACGACTGTGCAGGTGAGAAGTTGACAGACGTGGCAGAAAACTGAGTTCCACTTCATTAGTGGCCGGAAATTCCCCCACCTTCTGTTGATGGGCCAGAATGAATGTCACAAAATATGAAAAAGTTCCCGAACCGTTCGTCAAACCTGAACAAAGTGTTGGTTCTGGCAAAGCCTCGCACCAACATGTTGGCACGCGTCAGTAAACAGGCTGGTTAACTGTAAACTGACGTCATACCAATCCAAACTACGTCAGTTCAATGGGTGTTGGTAGCATGTTTAAATTTAGGGCTCCTGCAATACTTTGACTTCTTAACCTTTCAGTGGAAATTGTTTGAAGAATTCCAATAGATTTAGAAGGTTACTGGATATATTGGCCTTTCAGCACCGTAAATTACACCCTCTTTCTCAAAACGCGTTATTCAGGGTACCGTTGTGCCAAAATTCGCCCCCATAAATTGTCAAAAAATAAAATCTTCTGACAAAAGCATGCGTAGGTACTAATAAACTTTAATAGTTGTTCAATTCCATTTCATTTTTACGAAGACAATTAAAAAAATTACTAATTTAGGAATAATAAATATAGGGATGGAATAGTCCCCTACTATTTGCATATATAATGCAATATAAATATAATGCATACACGCATTCAATCTCTGATTCTCGTAATCGTATATACATTACAGTTAACATACATTTATTATATATAACATTTTTTAGTTTTACATATTGTTATTGTTTAATATTTATATGTAATTCAATTTTTGTTTTATTGTTTGCGTTATACTACTATTACTTTTTTATAGATATGTTTCTTTGCTATTCATTATATTTTTACTATTTTTATTTTCAAGCTGTAATCGCATTACATATTGGTTGGCTATACTAAGACTATACATTTGTTTTAATGATTGCCGTATTCTAAGTAATTTGTTTTATGTTTAGCGTTGTTTATGTAAACAAAATGTGGAACCGTTTAAAATAAATAAACAAGCTTGTACAATTTTCCAAGAGTGAAACCTTTGTAATAAATAGTTTAATAATGTGGGTCTAACTACTCGACAGCTAAAAATCACTTGCACAACTTACAATCAACAGAAATACAGATTATCTGGTGACTCCTTTGACCGAGGCCTCCCTTGATTTGCCATTTCGTTCTGTTGCTTTTCCTGCTATCACGGATTGCATATTTATTTCAGAATTTCCACCGCTTCCACCTGGTCTCTGGAGATTAGTTAGTACTAATACAGAGGCCCAAATATTGTCAATACCATCACCAACTCCTAATGGACCACAGCTACTTGTTATTGAGACGTCTTCCTGGCTGCCTCTTCTTAACGCGGATTATAATCTCTTGTCGATAGAGACTGTTAAGACTTCATAAATTCGTGTTAAATATAATTTTATACGTGCAAATATTGCCACCGATATTAATAATGAATATTTAGACGAATATATCTCTTACAAAATAATATTAGATTGTTTAATTCATTGACATCTTGTGTATTACAATATAAGAAGTATAGTACATGCAATGCAATTGATGGATTATAAGCATATTCTGTTTAAAAAAATGAAATAGATATCCTTTATTTGACTGAGCATAGGCTTTCAGAAAATACCTTTGTGCACCCGTTGAAGACGACTAAGTTCAGATTCTCAAGAAAGAAATCATAAAGATAGTTCTCTGTAGCGTTTTCCAACAGAGACTTCATGTACGAGGTTGCTCTAAAATAAGACTCATTTGGTTAATTTGTTTCCGATGAGTAACTACACCAAACAAAATTACACTTAATTTGTAATCTGTTATAGTCTATATTATTTCAATCATCTAGCACTAACTGTTGATTGTTGGTTGTCGTAATACAATCACCAGATCATTGAAATGTCTGGTTTTCTTTGAATTAAAACTTTTAGTCCGTAAATTATTGTATTCTAAGAAGAATGTTCCGTAGAATCAGAAACGCTCTTGAAAATATCACCTTTTACGAATAGATTAGAATGTTGCCTTCAACATAAAATAGTATTTAAAAAGAAGTTTTCAATGTTTTCTATACATCCTCTTACAACCCTTTCTTAAACACTTCTCCAATCATTTATGAAAAGCGTGTGGATTACAAGATTCTAAACCTTAGCTTATACAGTGGGTCTTACAATATCACTGAACAAAACAGAAAAAATTGTTTCATAGGTAAACAAATCAACAAATCGCACTTCATGTAGCCTATTGTAAGCCATACATGTTACGAATTATACAAATTTTCTACCCAAGGAGGCAGGGGTGGCCCTAGATAGAAACTTAACCCGCCCAAGACAGCATCTCTAATCCAGCTCTCCTTTACCACCCCTTCCATTTTTATGATCCCTCTATGACAGTTATTTTTTGGACATATTCTTTTTTTATTTTTGTAATAGACATCTGCTCTATAACGACTGCACCTCCAAACTTCCTTAACAAGTGTACATAGATTTAGTACAAGTTGTCGTGGGTATAAAGAGACAATAAAGTGAAGAGGGAGTTGCTACCGTATGCTGATACGCATTAGGATTTTTTTTATCAACACATATTTTCTGAGGAGGTGGTATACTATTGAAGTTTTTAATATTATTTATTAAATAATGGAGAATGTTCGATAAATGTGGTCCAAAATTTCCATGATTAGTAAAAAGAATTTTATTGCAGAGACACTGAAGAGAAACAAACAGCTTCTTCAATCATCATATGTTATTACCACAACTTAATAATGGGGATTTTTCTATCTAATATGTAACGATAGATAGGTGAAGTAACGAACGTATTTATTTTCCCTAATATGATACAAGGTATGAATATACCACACAGGGTGTTGTGTAAAAGGCTTCAATTAAGTTTTGTGCAAAGTTTTAAATCTATAACTCAATTCGTCCTCGACAGACGACAGAAAGTAAGTCAGACAAATAGAAGAGAAATTTTGCTAGCTTTATGATTGGCTGACGCTCAGCTAAATCCAAGGGATGGACATGAACCATAACACAAAATTGATGTTGTCTTTATACGAGTGAAGCTTTATGCAATGTTTCATTTTACAACTCGATTACTTTTCAACATGTCGAGCGAGTAGACAAAGATGATCTTTCCAGACCTCTGAGTGAAGCTCAAACAATCAGTTACGCCACATTTTGCCCCGAGAATATTCCCGAATCAGACTAACTCTAACGAATTCCCAAACTGAATACAAACAAGTTATAACAAGCAATCGGGTACGGTAATGAATAATCTCAGACAAAAATTGTTGATTAGTTTTATATCTAGAGAACTCTACGGCCTTGACAATGTGTTTATAACGAAAAGAAATTGGATTCCAATTGAATACATAAATATAAGAGTCCCAATCATTATTATCCGGTTTGAGCGTCCAAACCAAATACAAGCTCAGTTACCATTCCACGTTAGCGAAGCCTCTCAAGCGACTGGAGTTTGGCCATAGAATCGTCACGTCAGAAGAAATTAATGAATAGAAACTTGTCACTTTTAAATCTATGTACAGAGATTTTAGTTCTTAATATTAAAAATTCAAAAAATGTTCAATGTTAATTCATGACAAACTTGCCCTTGAAAAAGCATAGTATTATTTAGAACCCTCCTTGGCCTTCTTAGACATGTCGTTACATATTCGTCCGAACGAAGATTTTTTATAAAATTGTCCTAGAGAGTTGAAACCTAATACATAGTTTCTTCTTGATTAAAGGAAGAACTCAATTAATGTTGGTTAAAAGGTCAATGAACAGTCTGTCCATCTGTTTGGTAGTCTATGACCATTAAGTCATTTTCGGTACGTTCTATCGGGCTCTTCAGTCACGTTATTTTGGTTTATTTTTTCCAAACAATATGGGGAGGAGGACCCACCAGGCCTCCTAAAAATGTCTTTGCAATTAGCCTACACAGCAGTATTAGTTTGAATTTAATTTGTCAAATTTTGAATTCACTCAACTTCGAAATCACTTATGGGTATCGCCGAATCGCTAGACGAATACTATAGAACGGTATTATAACTCTCTTTACAGTGATGTAACATTAAAATTAAATCTTTATGAGAGCTTATAATATTTCTTTCATCTAGCAACCTACCATAAAAGGCATCACATGTGGCGGCACGAATCGCATAAGCCTACAGCCGCCCTTGCCAGTAGTGACCTCTTCGCCAGTAGAATGTATGCTGGGTACAGCAAAAAGCAATGTGTTACAAATCTAGATAACCCAATGGATATTCGGGAGTGACACCTCACTAACCGCTTATGTCGAGATATTGTGGTGAAAAGTACGATAGGTCTGATTTACTGCGAGGATGAGTTTTGGAGTTGTTGAGCCTCTCTTAATGTTAAAGGCTTTTTTTTCAAACTAAAGATGAGTGAGTAATCCAATATCCTAGCCCGATTTGACTGCAATTAGAACATAGTTAGCCGTATATTCTTCCAAGATGACAAAACTAAAATAGTGCCCTTTACTCCTTTTGATATATCGACAAGAGATGTCCCCTACCTCCAATCTGCTTACTGTACCCATCCTGAATAACCTGTCACTCCGGAAGGATAAAGTGAAGTCCTAGCCTAAAGGCAACATAATAATATATTTTGTACACTAATTCAAAATATATTTTAATATTAATTGCATCGTCTTCCATGCTTGGTATTAAATTGAACACTGTATTTCTGTATAAAGCTTGATCAAACATTTCGTGAGAAACTTACATTGATATACTTCGAACAAGGAAACTATATAAACCCAGGAATTTGAGCAGCCAAGTCAACAACTATTGTACATGTAGTGTTGATACTGAACTAGAAAACTTATACAGGTTAAACTCCACAATGTTTATAATTTGGTTATTGAAATGGAGATTATTTATTATTAAATTATTTATTGAGATAAAAGGTTTTTTGAGATGTAGAATTTCGTTTAATGCTGTTTAGGTCATTAAAATCTATTTTCACCTCAATGTTTAACAATAATACATTATTAGTAACACTGACTAGTTATCATATATGTTACATATTTTACAAATAAATAAAGCGACCGCGAATTATTATATAGTATACTATTTCTACTATGTAAAAATCATAGTTGTACTATAGTCATAGCTGTTGTTGTACTTTGGTACATAACAGCTATGACATGACGTATAAGGCTACATGACACAAATACGTTTTTTTGCTACCGTCCAAACACGAACACGCGAAATTTGTCACTGTATTTTTAATAACACTTCATTCTTGTTGGATTGATCCCATTGGCCATTTCAAGGATAAAAACAATTGTAATGATTTAGGATTACTCATGAAAATGATAACTCTATGAATCACTGTGATGTACGAGACAGATCCCAGGCTAGTTTTGCGTTATTAATCACATTCTCATTTATAGGTTAGTTAAAAAGCCCGGTTTGAAATTTATCTGTCTATCTACTTTCATACTTAAATAATAATGATTTCTGTCTCTGAAGAAAAAATAAAAGCTATAGGCGGTGTTTTAAATGATCAAACAAGACCGTTAAAGGAAAGATTTAGAGCTTTGTTTACATTGAAGAATATTGGTGGAAAAACGTCTATTGACTGCATAAACGAGTGTTTTAGTGATCCTTCTGCTCTTTTAAAACATGAATTGGCATATTGTTTGGGTCAAATGCAAGATGCACATGCATTACCTATTCTTGTCAGTGTTTTGGATAATGAGTTGCAAGAGGATATTGTGAGGCATGAAGCAGGTAGGCCTAGACCTTAGTTAAGCAAGGGGTTTGGGGTAGGGTACAATAAGCGGACCCGGTTTTTTATATCGAAGAATATAGCCTAGTCATCGATACCTAATATTCGCATCTCAAATCCTAGACCAGCCTATCAATCAATATAAAAGTACCTATAGTCCTCAATAACAATCATATGTTTTAAATTAAAATATGATTTTAATAGTTACGGTGATCAAACAAATTATTATAACCAAAATTAGGAAAACTGAAGACGGCCATATTTACTCCTCTCACAGTTAAACTTACAGTTGTTTCTTTCCCACAAATTTCACTTAATGGGTTTTTTCGGTACGAGTCCAACATGTTGATGCCACGAAAAAGCAACGTCGTGTAGTTTTCTACGTACCAGTAAGATTAAATGCCGGGGCAGCAAATCACGAATTTGACGTTACCAACGTATTCTGCTCACCCTCCTGAACAAAAAATATATATAGTACTATGGGGTGCAAATGACAAATAACATGATTTTAGGGGGTATATTGATAAGTGGTTAAGTTCCTAATGTTTTAATGTTCAGTTTGTGTGCTGTGTCTGGATAATCTGTTTACTTGAATATTATCTGCGGCCGGGACTGATAGCAGCCTGATAACGTACCTGTTATCTGAGTTCTCCGGGGCATGGGTCAGTTCTACACAAGATATCGTGTTCAGTAGGTCGGATTGAGTGAGTGCGTTTACAATGATGAATCAACCATCCACTAGTTCAACCAACCCTAGTCAATTGTGTGTGTCGGAGTGTTTCGTAGGGCACGTAAAGAGTTTACGTTTTAACCGAAACGAAAGTATCTCTTTTTTAATTGAACATGGAATTTTTAAAAATGAGTGTAACTTATGTGTTCGTCGTGCGGTCGAGTGGTGTTTTTTAAACTGGGAGACTTTGTCGTTTCGTTGTGATAGACGACTTTTTTGTTGCTGCTGCTCAGCTGTATCCGCCAACACACTAATGGTATGTGTTCTCTGATCCATCTATATATTTGAGTTTTTCATGATTTATTTAGTTTTTTTAACTTTACATAATTGCCTTTGCATTACATTTCAATTTATATTTTTGATCAGCCCCTCTAGTATTTTATATTTTACTGATAGGTACTATCTCGAGGGATGTTTTTCTTTTATTGACATCAGCGCGGGGCAGCACCGAAGGCCGGAGGCACTCGTAATTAATTTTTTTCTCGAAATTAAGAAAAACATTATTTATTTTGATCAAAATTCTGCTCATTTCTGTATTATTTTTCATTTACGTTTGCAAAGATGGTGGCGCAACCGATGACGTCATCACGAGGTTCAATCATTGGCCACAAAAGGTCACGTGACGCTAGACGTGGATGTAGAACATGGATATATTACTGAAAAGTTATTTAATTTTTCATTTTCTAGAACTTCGTTATTTCTCATTTCCACCCCATCAAACCTTATACTTTTTTGTTCTATATGACGATTCCAATAAGTTTTTAACGCAAAACTCGTATTTTTCAGCCCCGGCCGTTAATATGATAATTACCGTTTTCTAAAATTGACTGCCATTTTTAATAATCAGAATTACTTATGTAAAATTGAAATATTATCCTACGTGTATTAGCCTATTTGGTAATTATCATATTAACGGCCGGAGCGGAAAAATACAAGTTTTGCGTTATTAACTTATTGGAATCGTCCTATAGAACAAAAAAAGTATAAGGTTTGATGGGGTGCTGCCGAAGCCTGCGCTGATGTCAATTAAAGAAAAACATCCCTCGAGATAGTACCTATCAGTAAAATATAAAATTCTAGAAGGGCTGATCAGAAATATAAATTGAAATGTAATGCAAAGGCAATTATGTAAAGTTAAAAAACTTAATAAATCATGAAAAAACTCAAATATAAATATATAGATGGATATTAACAGAGAACACTTACCATTTGTGTTGGCGGATATAGCTGAGCAGCAGCAACAAAAAAATTGGATTTTTAAAAATTGCAACATTTAAAACTTCTACTCTTACTAATTTTTCTAATTTTCCTATCGCAACAAAACAACAAAGTCTCCCGGTTTAAAAACAACACGCGACTGCACGACGAACAAATACACTCATTATTAAAAATTCCATGTTCAATTAAAAAGGAAATAATTTCGTTTCGGTTAAAACGTAAACTCTTTACATGCCCTACTAAACACTCCGACACACACAATTCACTAGGGTTGGCGAACTAGTGGATGGTTGATTCACCTACTGAACACGATATCTTGTGAAGCACTGACTCTGCCCCGGAGAACTCAGATAACAGATACGTTATCAGGCTGCTATCAGTCCCGGCCGCAGATAATATTCAAGTAAACAGATTATCCAGACACAGGACACAAACTGAACATTAAAACATTAGAAACTTAACCACTTATGAATATACCCCCTAAAATCATGTTATTTGTCATTTGCACCCCCTAGTACTATATATATTTTTTGTTCAGGAGGGTGAGCAGAATACGTTGGTAACGTCAAATTCGTGATTTGCCGCCCCGGCCTTTTATCTTACAGCTACGGCCTATTTTAGAGTGTTTACAGCTGTTAATATAGATTATTATATAGGATATTATAAAATTAAACGTCGACCTGGAAAATTACGAAATAAAATTCTTCGATATAAACCGCTTATTGTACCCTACCCGGTTTTTATGTTGATTAGTGTAATCAGCGATACTTGATATTCATATATCGAATATGAGTCTATCAATTATATAAAACATATCTATAGTCATAAGAACAATCATATTTGAATTTAAATAATTAATATAATATGAATAGTGGCAATATCATAAATAATAAAGGAGCTACAACGATCAAACAAACAATTAGAACTGAAAATGGGAAAAACTCATAAATTATAACGAAATAACAACATAATTTAAACATTTATAACTCAAAATACGAAATATATGTAACTTTGTTTTCTCATGGGTAGCAATGATTAAAACAAGAAGTTGTTGTAATCTAGACAACGTGTAAAGCATCCTCTCTAGAAAACCGTACTTGTCTTCTAGGTATAAATACTCACATAGATGATCTGCAAGCAGATCAGCTGATATGCCACTTTTAAACTTTGTTTCACGATCCAACTCTTTGGATGCTGGTCAAGTGGCCATGGCTTTTGCCTGACCCATGATTTCCAGTGCTGAATAGGCTGCGACTACTAGTCCTCCCAAAACAGTAAATGTGAAATTAACAACAGGGGTCGCAAATTATAAATTTAGACCTGAGAAGAAGACTGATAGACTAATAAAATTATAAACTGGTTGTTTGAAATTTTCACTTTAGTCAGCAGTGCAAATATTGGGTACTACTACCCATCTACTGTTTTTTATTAGGCTATATATAAGTATGTATTATAAATATAAAAAGTTAAAGTCGACATTTATGAGTGCTCACGTTATCTGAGCTTGAATTAGGGTATTATCTCGAGATGTTCTTCTTTTTTCACCAGAAGAATGGAATGGAGCTGAAGTACTGATGGCCAGGGGCATTTCCAATTAGAAATTTCCCGACCCCAGATCACGCTCTAAATCGCCAACATGATCAGTTGTCGGAGAAGTTAGAGTAGGGCTACAATTTGCATATGATGATATTTCAGATTTTTTTTCATTTTTTCAACAGTTGATTCATCTATGGTGAAGTTGATCATCTTGTTTTCCTCTATGTTTTTTGTTGTCTTGTTTGCCATAACTTTCAGATATTGTGGAATTTTCAGTTCCTTTTCTTTGTGCAACAAATGCGGAAGACATTGTCCTGTAACTGAGGTTAAAACACTGTTATAATGTTGTTTTAGACGGGTTTAATATATTTAGCGGAATATGAAATATTTAGTGAACATTATTAATCAGCCTTTTAGAATTTTATGTTTTACTGATCTCAAGGCATGTTTTTCGTTCGTCGCCACATTGCAGGGCAGCACCAAAGGTGCTGGTATACCCCATGTTGATGGCCGGAGGCATTACTGTTAGTCCGTACAACTATCAGTGCTTTGTACGAGATTGAAAATCTTTCAGAAATTTAAAGCATTTTCTTTTTAAAAAAGCAAATTTTGTGAAGTGCCTGGAGTAAATAATTACCAAAATATATTTCTCGATTTAAAAGTAACACACAAGTATTTTAGGTTAACTTTTTTGTCAAAGGTTATTTTTCAAATTAAAAAATTGGTCGTGTGTTTATGGCATAATGTCTTTGGTCATAAGATTTTTATCACAGCATTTGGTCTCATTACAAATAAGTCACAATACCTGATTGTTGCATCGACCATTTAATAATCGTATGCCCACTGTGGATTAGATTTAAAACTTTGCATTCAGCATTGACTTTCTTTTTCTAACTGTAGCCATTGTCTAATAATGGCATTTGACAGTTTGCCCACAAAATACTTTGCATAATGAAGCAAATTAATTTAATACATTTTTATTGCATGTTCTACAGATATATGTGTTGTCTGCCCAGATGAAAAGATGATAGACCTTTTCTATGAAACCTTAGATAATAAAATGTTCTAATAATTAGTTGTAAATTAACATAATGTAGTAAATAGTTATTTTTAGATTATTATCAATAAATAGTATGCTAATTCTAACAAAAGTTCTCTGTTTTATATTTTGTTGTGTTGTCATACAGCATATTTATAAAAAAATTAGTTTTAAAAATATGTTTTGTAGATGTCTTAGTGTTAAGGTAAAATCATGCAATTCATTAGTGGCAGGGGAAGGTTTATATGTTTGATTTTGTAGTGTCTTTGTTTTGGATATTTTAATACATTTCCTGTAAAAGTAAGCCTATGCTATAATATAATAATTAGTGTAAAGTTTGCTATTGACAATGGGTGATTTGAAAAGATAACAGGATTTAAGACATTTTGTGTATTGTAGTTTAACAATGATGATTGTTCTTTTTTTAACAATCATCATTGTTAAAAAAAGAACACTATGTTTCAAGAATGGAATCTGTCCTCTTCTTTGGATTAATTATCACTAGTGCAGACTTTCAGGTTTATGCTTGGACTTTTTGAGATGAAACTTATCCTGTTTAGAATTTTTTTTGTATGCTTAACCTTGTGTCTTAATTTTTTTTTAACCTGAATAAGAGGATAGATTCCCATTGTCAAATGTAATTTTCTTTGAGCAAAGAGCAGAAATTATGTTATCCTGTAAGTGTGAGTAATTTTCCTTTACGAAACTCCTGCTGTCTTAAAACGAAACGAAACTCAACTGCATATTTGAAATTTTAATGAAATTAAAGGTGCATTTCTCAAAGTTTGATGTCTCTTATAGAACTAAACTGATGAGAAAAATGTTTTAAATACTTTAAAATAGATTACAGGAATATTAATTTGAAAGTGGAATGCTGTACATGTAATTCAGAAACTCGGTTTGTAACTTAACTAGAAAATAAAATGTAATCTTTACTAATTAAGCAAATTTTAAATTGTGCTGTCATTTTTTGTTTCTTTATTTTGGTTTTTCCAACTTATAGATTCAAACTAAGTTCAGTTTACTTGTGTATTTGCAGCTGAGGCTATTGGAGCGATTGGAACCCTGGAGGATGCCAAGCTAAAAGAGCTATTGCTGAAGTATAAGGATGATCCAGTGGTGGAAGTGGCAGAGACTTGTCAGCTGGCTCTGCAGAGGATGGAGTGGTTTGAGTCACACCCAAAAGAGAGAGTGAGTCCGTTCAACTCGGTAGACCCGACGCCTCCCAGCACCACGACCGACGTGGCTCAGCTCCGGCAAGTGTTACTGGACGACAACGAGACTCTGTTTAATCGGTACCGAGCGATGTTCGCGCTCAGGAATATTAACAATGAGGAGAGCATCTTGGCCCTGTGCGAAGGTGAGGGATTAGCACTATTATGCAATATTCATATGTGAAATTAGTTATTACTCAAAAGTATATGTATTAACGCTTCATAGCTGAAACCATCCCTTGATTTTATCTATTTGATGTTTAATATAATCAAGTAATCAATATATAAAATAACCTTAGTAATGTATCACAAAAATGAATGCATTGGTGCTGGACCACATCTGGATCACCAGAAATAAAAAAAACTTAATGTTTTGATTTAAAAATAACTGAGTCTCCAAGAGTACAATAAACATTAAAATAACTTCATCTACTATTTACAATATTAATGTACTATTCTGAATCAGAAAAACACGACACAATCTAAAATTAAATTTTTAAAAACCCTGATGACACTATCCTACCCAATAACGTGTCCAAAGACTGTACCGTAAATTGTTCTGCATTGCACTATAAATGGAAGGGTTTGTTTAATCAAACAAATTTTTTTGTTTAAAAACTATGTTACATTTTTAAATACTAAAAAGTATATTTGATTGAGGGGTTCACATACAGTTGTTCTTATACGAGGGGGTACCCAAAAAAACCGGAATTATTTTATAAAAATTATATATTATCAAATTTTTTACAATACGACCTATCTCCTTCAAAATAATCTCCATTACAACTAATACACTTGTCCCAACGGTATTTCCATTGATCAAAACATTTTTTGTAGTCATCTTTAGAAATGGCTGCAAGCTCGAGCTTCGTTTTTTTCTTAACCTCTTCAACGCTGTCAAATTGTTGCCTTTCAAGCCTCTTTTCATGTGTGGAAATAAAAAAAAGTCGCATGGAGCTAGGTCAGGCGAGTAAGGTGCGTGGGGCAGCGGAACCATGCCGTTTTTTGCTAAAAACTGCCTAACAGAGATGGCTGTGTGTGCCGGTGCGTTGTCGTGGTGGAAGAACCAGTCTCCAGTCTGCCACAAATCGGGTCTTTTCTGGCGAACACTGTTGCGCAATCTTCTTAAAATATCCAAATAAAATGTTTGGTTGACAGTCTAACCTGGAGGTACAAACTCAGAATGAACAATGCCTTTAGCATCAAAAAAGCAAATCAACATGGTTTTGATGTTTGATTTATTTGACTTGCCGACATATTTTTGGACGAGGTGAAGATGGCGACTTCCATTGGCTTGACTGTTGCTTCGTTTCTGGGTCATAACCATAGCACCATGACTCATCACCAGTAATTACCTTTTCCAGAAAATCGGGATCATTTTCGAGATGTTCTTTCAGAAGGCGGCAAGTTTCAACTCGATGTGCCTTTTGATGGTCAGTCAGAAGTCGAGGAACAAATTTGGCAGCAACCCTTTTCAGTCCTAAATCTCCTGTTAAAATTCACTGAACCGAGCTCCAAGTTAACCCACTACTCTCTGATAGTTCCTCAATTGTCTGTCGACGGTCGGTGAGCACAAGTTCACGAATTTTCTCAACATTTTCGTCCGTTTGAGAGGTTGATGGACGTCCAGAACGAGGTTTGTCTTCAATCGACATGTCGCCATTTTTAAATCGAGCGAACCACTCGTAGACCTGAGTTTTCCCCATAGTATCATCTTTGTAAGCTGTATTCAACATTAAAATAGTTTCTGCAGCATTTTTACCAAGTAAGAAACAAAATTTCACAGCTGCACGTTGTTCACTTAAACTTGCCATGACAAAAAACGAAACAAGAACAAAACAGGGTTAGCGAAAACAGTCACTAAGAACGAACAGAATGCACTAGGACAACGGAACTGGGGTCACTGAGCTCGCAATGGGTTGCGCGACACACGCCTAGCGGCAGGAATGTGTACTACACGCTGCCGGCTGCCAGCAATACAATTCCGGTTACTTTTGGGTACCCCCCTCGTAACATACGAGGGCAAATCAAATATAAACGGTAATTTTCAAAATTATATTTATTGAATAATACTATACAGAAACTATACTTTCAACATTTTTTCAATGTAGTCTCCTGCATTATCTACGCACTTCTGCCACCGATTTGGAAGCTTGAATATTCCCTGTTCATAAAAAGATTGAGGGCGAGTTGTTAACCAATCGCGCACGTGTGCTTTTCGACGTCTTCATTGTTTTCAAATCGTTTTCCTCCAAGTGATTCTTTCAGGGGCGCAAACAAAAAATAGTCACAAGGGGACAGGTCTGGACTGTAAGGAGGGTGTTCGAGAGTTTCCCAGCCCATTTCTTAATTTATCCCTTGTCAACAATGCGGTGTGAGGCCTTGCGTTGTCATGGAGAAGGATGACATCTCTAATGGGCACACCTCGTCTTTTGTTCCGGTAACTGGTTTTTGCTGACTGTAGCACCTGGCAGTAGTAAGCCGCATCATCACCTGGACCCACGTCTCATCACATGTGACGATGCGCCTCAAAAAATCTTCACCTTCTTCTTGAAATCGTTGCAGAAGTCTCCCAGCAATCTCCGACCTGACCTGTTTTTGATTTCCGGTCAACAACCTCGGAACCCAGCGAGCACTAATTTTTTCTGAAGCCAAGGTGGTCTGTGATTGCAGACTGAACACTCCCGTAGCTGATACCAATTTCCGACGAGAGATTTCTTGAACAGTTAACCGGCGATCACCTTCAATAAGCTGTCGAATCGCACTAATGTTGTCATCTGTAAGACTTGACCTTGGGCGTCGACCATGACTTTCGTTTTCAACACGTTCTCGGCCATCCCTAAATTCTCTGGCCCACGTATACACTCGATTTTGAGACAGAGTAGTGTCCCCAAACTGTGCCTGCAAACGAGTAAAAATTTCCGAAGGCTTAACACCTTCATTTGTTAAAAATTTTATGACGATGCGTTGCGCAACAGATGGATGTACCTCTTGCTCGGTCATGGCTGTACTGAAGGCAGAACACAACGCTAGTTTGAAGCAAGCAGTTCCCCCCACTCCTATTAAGCAAAACGACAATCGCCCACAGCCGCATCACGTCTGAACGTGTTTGGTACAGTCAACAGTAAAATTACCGTTTATATTTGATTTGCTCTCGTATAAATGCATAACACAAAAATTGTCTGGTTTTAGATTAATGTTTATATTGTACATTATTATTTGATATATGTAGTTTTAATGTAAAGCTTGATATTCTTTACATTGTTTGTGGTTTTTGTTACTTACCAGTACAATTGGCTGTACAATGTTATTGGCGAATAGAGAGAACTGGTCAAAATAGAAAATAAAAAAAACACAGGAATAAATATTAAAATAAAATTTCATACATTTGAAACTACAAAATTATTCATTTTGCTTGTAAAAAATTTTATATGCATGCAACTAAAAAGGGTAGATTTAAACTGTTCCTGTATAGTAAAATGATTATGCATATAATAAGTAGTTTTAATTACTAGGACCAAAGTGATTGATCTCAAAGCAAAATTGTGTTTTACTTACAAAGCGAAAAGAAGGTCGGAATTACAACTGATTGCCTAAAGACACTTTAACTCTGTGTTAAACAACTGTTGTTATCATACAGGAAACAAATTTTTTTTAATTTATCTTATTTCATCATAATTCAATAGAGTAATACTGTCAAGTTTACATATAAAAAACCGCTATGTGTTTGGATTCACTTCGTCTGAAACAAAAGCAAAGTTTGAGGTCAACACACTGAAAAACTTTGATTGTGCGCTGCTGATTTTTCAGATCTTTATAACAATGTAACACCAAACAATCACTTTATGGACCAATTGAGGAATAAAAAACTGCTGTTATTTGTGCTATATTATAAAAAATAATTTTTATTAGGTTTAAACTCCGGAGGCAGTCTGTTCCGTCACGAGGTGGCATTCGTGCTCGGTCAGCTGGCAGAACCTAGGAGTGTTCCAGCATTGACCGAGGCTCTGGAAGACCTCAGTCAGCATGAGATGGTGAGACATGAATGTGCCGAAGCTCTGGGAGCTGTAGCCTCGGAGGACTGCCTTGGCGTGCTGCGGAAATACCTCTCAGATGACAAGCGTGTGGTGAGGGAGAGCTGTGAGATAGCACTGGATATGTGCGAGTATGAGAATAGCCCAGAGTTCCAGTATGCAGACACACTGCTGAAAGTTTAAGAATCTCGATTTGTTATCTTTATATTATATAATATATATATTTGTAAAACAGTATTTGTACAACAATATGTAAATATACATATATTTTAGGATTTGATTTGTTCTTTCTTACTGTAGTTAAATCCTAATGGATTGGTTCTGGAAATGGTTTTTTCATTGTGGAATAAATTAAGTTTACTGTTGCAACACACTAGTGAAAAAGCTGTTAGCCATAGTGTTTCTTTTCGTTGAAGGATTCGTAACTAAGAAGAAATAAGAGTAGTAAACCCATCAGAGAGTTTACCAGACTTCAAATTAATCCAGCGTGTGGAATTTAAATGGTGAAATAACAATTATGACTATGGAAAACTTAATTTTTTTAAGAAAAAGAAGAGGCAAATCCTCTTTTAAGCCTTATTCTTCTTGTCCTCATGGGCCACTGGCCTGTGCGAGGATCTTATCAATCAGAATAAGAAGGAGAGTCAAAACAGTATAAGGTCGATGGTACTGATAACAAATGTAATACACAGACGGGATTTGAATATCCGCTATCTCAAACTGAGACCCAAAGTCCGTCTTAAGACTGCTCAACTATTAGCACTCCCAAACACACACACATTATTCTAAAGCACACCAACTCTTCCTCACACATAATTTTCAAGTATCAACGGCCTCTGATATTGGTCTCTACACTTGACTTATGATTTAAAAGGTTTTTAATAATTTTTCAACTGTAGTAAGTAGGCATTTCATTATTACATATATAAAATACATGTTTCTCCGGTGTTCGTGAATAAGAGTTCAGAAGTAAAATAAAACTGCGAGTGGCTCTTATTTCAGCTGTTGCGCATGAAGGAGCTCTTTTGATTGTAATGAATTATATTTGCAATGCCCCAGTTGTTTTTCTTGTTGCTCATTAATAAACTACAAACATTATAACTCTTCAGAGCAGACCCGATATGAGATCTCGATAAGAGTTAACGCTCAACAACTCTAACGGAATAACCTTGGACATCTCTGACAAGCCACAACCAATTGAAAAAACGGATGTAATGGTTTCATCCCATTTAAACATATTGATCTGGGTTGGAGGCCGAAGGGCTAACGACTTCCGTTGATTTCCGGTATGTGAGCCCTGTTTTGTAACCCCAATGGTTGTGGTGATCTCAGCTTTCTCCCTTTCTTCTTGTCTTAGCAACGGTAATGAATACATGTACGTTTATCCTACTCAAGAAGCACATGTTTTAGAAAAATATGTGAAATTATGATAATGAAAAGTATTAAATTCGAAACATATATTAAAAGCTATTAATGCTCAATGTAACTTAAATCAGTGAGTGAAGCAAGATCAAATGTTCAAATATAAAATCTAAATTCAAATGAGTGAAATTAATTAAATCCTCAATTTAATAATGGTGAGTACTATTTCTAAGCAACAAGACTTGACTACAATTATTTTTCAATTGCAGTGTTTAAAAAATTCAAAATTATATAAACAATAATTTGTGGTAGATAACTGAAGATGTAGAATTTTGCCATGTGGCATAACCAACATTGCACAATAGGACGTAATTTGATACTTGAAGCATTTAAGTTTTAATTACAACTTGGAATATTGAATTAATATAATATACTTTTAAGTTCATCACAAAGCTAAAATAAAGTAGTGCAAGATGAAAAGAAAACCTACAATCTGAACACTCACATATTGTGAAGGAAACAGGATTTTTCCGGACATTTGCAATCGTTCAGTGAAACAAGAAATCAGTAACACTACATTTCGAGATCTGCAATCGTAGTGTTACTGATTTCTTGTTTCACTGAACGATGGCAAATGTCCGGAAAAATCCTGTTTCCTTCACAATCCTTCCATCATCATAAATAACCTTCAAACAAAGATTCACGTATTCCCAACAAGGTGGGTCAATTAAACAATTACCTACACCCAATCTACTACTGAGGTCGTAAATTAATCGACTAGTTTAATTCAGTATCAATTTATGCGTTAGTTTTCCTACCTACCAAATTTTAAAAATTAGGTATTTTATAGAAAATACTCAAGTTTTGTAACACGGTACTTGTATTTATCAATAATACATTTTTAAATTCCCTTATACTCGTTTTACAGTAGGCTAAACTATTGGTTTGAATTATATTATTTTAATTTCGTATTAGAATGTAAAAACAATATTTTATTTACATTTTTTGGGACAAGTTTACTCCTATCATTTGCTACATGTTCATCAATTGAAAAAGTTTAGAAAAATGTACGTTTTTGCAAGTAATAAATATCCTAAATACGTTTTTTTTTAATTTCTCATAGTAAGAGGGTTTTTTGATCTATCAACTGAAGGTAGTTCCAATTTTTTTACTATAAAAGCAATTACAACTGACAACTGGAATTATCATTGGCAACAGTAGACTTCTTTTCATGTCAAGACAAGTAAAACTAATCAACTAGTTTTCACAACTAGTCTAGTCTGCGTTTGAATATATTCGACTAGTCACTAGTCAGTTGTAAAAAGTAGTCAATAGTCCCATCACTACTATTCATTCCTTGAACAGCTGCTGTAATGCTCTTCCTAGTCCAGTTGTTATCAGTACACTGCAATGTTTAATACGTTTACTGAGGCAGAAGCCTTACCACACTTGCTATCTTATGAGAATACTAACCTTCCCTCAGTATAGACAGTGGTTAATGTGTTATGAACATCATTTTAAAATAAAAGAAAACATTGTACAAACCATGTTTATATTATGAGAACAGAACAAACCTCCTAAGGTAAACCAAGCAGGTGTAAACTCAAATTGTTTATTAAGAACAGCACTGTTTAATACCATCAATCATTTACAAGAATTGTTCGGAAAATAAGTTAACAAATAAAACTTAACACATAATTTTCATGGCTTTTTAGAGAACAACTTAAACCATCTTTTAAATTATATAACAGCTTTATATTAGCATGTATTGTATCTAGGTACAATCTTTTCAATACGTTTATGCATGTAACTAATCACGGAACTTTTCACAGCAACAACATGTGACTCCATATATCTCAAGAAAAGACTGACCAGTTTGCTGAAAAATATAGCTATATAGCTATGAGTTTTTTGATACTGTTAACACTTTTTTATAATGCTCATAAGACTTAATTCTGATGTTTTATTGTTTTACCTTACAAAATTTGTCTAACAATAATCTTTGTTTATGTTAATGTTTATGTTTTCCTGTTTGCATTTCTGTGATTTTAAACTTGATAACCAAACCTTATATTACATTATTTTTAGTGTATACATTGACTCTGTAACCATTCTTGATGAATGTGTAAATAAAGATATTATTGATTGATTGATTGCTCCACTCTATTTGTTTGACATTTATATAAAAGTCCCATCTTTCATGACCAATAACAATGGCGTTAAAAGTTCCGCATCTTCATGGTATCAGGTAAAGAAACTCTAGAACTGTTTCCATTCTATTTGTTTTGAGTTGATCAGTCAAGAGTTTTGGTATTCATGGGACATAAGATTTACGATATAGAAGTTTTTCATTCCCGATTCTATCCACTAGATCTGTGAGAGTGAATCTTTGATTTTCCTTCACGCTATCCTTGATTTGTTCTGTAAGTTAATCAGTAATCAAATGTGATCAGCCTATACTTTTCATTGTGAACATCAGTTTGTTATTCATGGAACAGCTCCCCCTTCTTCAGGTTTAAAAAACCCCTAATAAATAAAAAACAGTGCGGCATTGGATTGCCACTCCAAAGGCATAAATAATAACTGGTTGATGAATGGCATGATATCCAAACTGGAGAGGATGAATCCAACCAATGTAACTGTACAGGAGAGAAGAGCACAAACTGGAGAGGATGAATTCAAGCAATGTAACTGTACAGGAGAGAAGAGCACAAACTGGAGAGGATGAATTCAAGCAATGTAACTGTACAGGAGAGAAGAGCACAAACTGGAGAGGATGAATCCAAGCCATGTAACTGTACAGGAGAGAAGAGCACAAACTGGAGAGGATGAATCCAAGCAATGTAACTGTACAGGAGAGAAGAGCACAAACTGGAGAGGATGAATTCAAGCAATGTAACTGTACAGGAGAGAAGAGCACAAACTGGAGAGGATGAATCCAAGCAATGTAACTGTACAGGAGAGAAGAGCACAAACTGGAGAGGATGAATCCAAGCCATGTAACTGTACAGGAGAGAAGAGCACAAACTGGAGAGGATGAATCCAAGCAATGTAACTGTACAGGAGAGAAGAGCACAAACTGGAGAGGATGAATCCAAGCAATGTAACTGTACAGGAGAGAAGAGCACAAACTGGAGAGGATGAATCCAAGCAATGTAACTGTACAGGAGAGAAGAGCACAAACTGGAGAGGATGAATCCAAGCAATGTAACTGTACAGGAGAGAAGAGCACAAACTGGAGAGGATGAATTCAAGCAATGTAACTGTACAGGAGAGAAGAGCACAAACAACATGTTACACCCGAACTAACAAAGGTTGAGTACGTGCAAAGCAAATTTGAACAAAGGAATTAAAAATTAGGTTACAACTTAATTAAACCAAATAATAGTTTATTAAAAAGTGGCAATAAAACCATAAAAGTGCATAAAATATATAAAAATGCAACTAAACCTGTATTGAAAGTCCTGCAGTTACTAGTTTTTTTCCATGGTCAAAAATTACAAAAATAACTAAATCTATTAAATAACCAGCATTTGATCAATGATGGAAAAAATTTAATTTATCCTGTTATTATGTTATATAAACCAAGTAGTGGTTAAAGTAAAAGGCTTTGGTGGGAGGGGAGAAGGGTGAAAAACCAACCACATTCAATAATCTTTATACAATACTTTAATGTATAAACTTGTGAGTAGAGCATTAATAAAATTTGATTTCACATGAAATAATGAGCATTTAGTTATTAGAACAATAGTTAAACAAATAATCTTCCTCTTAGGTAGTCTAAACTGAAAAGTTAAGGATCAACGTCAAATTAATCACTAACAAATTAACTCTATTCAGCAATAATAAGTTAATAATACAGAGGCTAAATTATATAACCCAGATAATAAAATCATTGGTTTGTAATTAAACTAAACTAAATCCAATAAAAATGTAAAAAATAAAGAAGACAAAAACAATTACTCTTAAAAGCTAGGTAAAAATATTGCAAACAATAAAGTTATAGTTTTTTTTTTCATAAAACTTTTCGTTTGACCTCACAGTTAAAATATTTTCTGCCAAAATAATACTGGGTAATAATTATTAAAAATGAAAACAAAATTATATTTTTTTATTCTGATAAAAAAATAATCATGTCTCAATATCATCTCCTAAATTTTTCTTGGTATACATGGTAAAAAAATGTACTTAAATTTAGTACATTAACTTTATATGCGTAAAACAATTTGTTTAACTTCACCGATTAAAAATTTGTTGTTAAAATAATACTAGGTAATAATTCTTACAACTAAAACAAATATAGTTTTATTTTTACTCTGATATTTGACACATTTTTCAATATTGCCTCCTTAATATTGTCTTGTATACATGACACAAAATAACGTACTTAAATTTGATATTATACTTAAAAAGATAAATATTAATTACAATAATATATAAATTAAATAAACACACTAAATAATTGTACTCTATTCCATAATATTCGATAGGTTTACATAAAATAATATCGCACTCAAAAACATATGAGAAGAGGTAATTAAAAAATAAATAATTTAAATAAATAACAAGCTTTCCTGTATATATAAAATTAAAATATACAAATTTTAATTTAGTTAAAATATACAACATGTCAAAAAGCCATGCACTGCACAGCAAGTTATAGACTAAGAACGCTTTAACAAAGTTGGAAAACTTGGATCCAGCCAGCACACATTAAAATTGTTAATAACCTACGTTAAGTAGGAAAAATTATACACACGATTAAACTATACTTTTAATCACCGGTAAATTTAAACTAAGCATAATACATACAATAATGTTTTATGATTTGGATTTGATTTGTTTACTTTAAATTAAATCATTCTTAACAAACTTTACTGGAAAGACATCAACAAACATAAATTAGCATGACCGTGTTCCTTTTTTAGTAATTTAATTTATCTTATAGTGACATCATAATATGAAGTTTAGCATTACCACAAACATTACTGAAAAATCTAACTACTTACAATATTATTAATGTAGAAAATCTCTATGAAAATAGATGCAATCTTTACACATTCCACTCCTAAATTCATGACACTCAGTATAAATCACATGAACTTACTCTTTGATCAAAAAGTATAGATACACCAGTTTGAAAGTTTACCACAAACTAACCAATAAAACTACAATAATACATTCATGACAATAACTTATCTCTGGATTTTGTTATTTGCCATCAAATTTTTATTCCAATATGTTTTTCTATGTATCCCAAGGGATACTAAAAAATGTAATTAACCTTAAATATTAAGCAATCGTGTGCCCGTCGAAGTAGGTGATAGTCTAACATATTTATTTTGGCGCAATATCACATTTAAAAAAAAAACCAAGATAAGCAAACAATGAAAACGCAATAGGAAATGCACTGCACCGTGTACTCTATTGGGCGCACAACGCGTTTTACGAAAAACAGAGTGTACCCAACCGGGTACACGACGGCAGTTGTGAAAAAATTGATGGGGTACACATCGTTGTGAACTTGTTAAAAGAGAATCACATTAAAAAATAGGTTGTTTATTACTCTGTTTATATGTATAAAGCAAATAATTAAAACATGATAACAACGAAAAGGGATACCGTTTATAGCGCTTTTCAGCCAAACTGCAACTTTGGAAATTCAAATTTGGAAACTTTTGATCAGATTAAGACCAAATTTTTATACAATATAGGTACAAGTGTGCTTTTTTTTGAGTATGAAATTTTAGAATTATGTCAAAATTATTGTTAAATTACCATCTTAACTTTTATTTTTGCATACCGGCACTGTTATTAAATTCAGCATTGGTTTCGTTACGGACTTCTATGTCTTGTTGTTACAGCTCTACCTGTGATTAACTTTCAAACTCGAGTATGTAACCTTCTGATTCAAGAGCCGTTTCTTAATTTTTAATGGTTTTAGTACATTAAAAATAATAGTAATATCATAATTATAAATAAATGAATAAAAGTAAACCATTTATATAATTTACAACATAGTATACACAAATAATTTAATAAAATATTCATTCACATAGCTACAGTGATATAATAAACCTGATAGTTAATTTAACTCAGCAAAAAATGATATTTCAATCTCAAGCAAAATTAATATTAGTGGGTCTTTTTTAAATGGTCTTCATGAACCAGTTACCATATCAATTATATGTCTGTCTACCTCTACCAATGTGGACCTTAAGAGTAACTCACAATAAAGCTCATGACTATATCAGTATAAAAATGAAGCAAAATAATACAGGGTGGCCAAATATTGAAAATTCTCCAACACTAAACTTTTAGTGTATTTAAACTTAAGCATCAGACAATACTTTGTTGAAGGACACATTACTGGTATGTTAATGCTGACTAAAAATAACTTGTCAAAATAGCACAAAGACTATACCTATGCAATAGTGTTAAATTGTATTATAATTTATAGTATTTTATATATTAATTTAAAACTAACAAATCGGCTTATGTTAACCTAGTCAAGAACATCTAAAATCATAAAACCCAATTATTTTCTACAGGTATGAGACAAAGTACAAATGATTCTGTTATGTGTACAATTCTTGCATTCCTTACGTACAATTTTTGGTTTACATTTACATTTTTCACATAATTGATTTCAACACAGTCAATCCAAATGGTACTGTTATTTAATTATGGATTAAAACAAAAAATTTTTAATTCAATTTTAATAAGATATTTAAACACTGGTATTTTTACTAATTTCATAAGGTGACGAATGTTATCTTGCATGTGTGTGTGTGTGTGTTTATACATATAAAATATATATATATATATATATATAAAACATGAAATGTGTCAGAAGCAAGTATAGATGATTAGTGTAGTCGCAACAGCGTCTGCTTACAATATAAAACATCTTCTACGCCTGGTTTTGGAGGTATAACATTAACATCTCAATTTGTATTTTAATAAAAATGTATTACTGTCTCAGATATTACAATACAGGAACCATAACAATCTCATTTGTTCAGACCGTTTGTTCAGCATGCAGCCCAAACATGTTAACTGAAAGCCGTTTTTTAATTTTTTACCAGAAAGGTCATGTCAAGAGATTCACACTGAGACATTTAGAATGTTACCCTTTTTTGGGCCCTATCAGACTATTTACTACACAGTTTTGCTTTGCTGAATGAAAATAAATCTTGTAACACTCCACTTTTTAGGGTCTTGCCTTATATATTTTCAATTTTCTTTCTTTCTACACGAGTTTATTGGCACTTAATGAAAGTTCATGTGACTTTTTTAGATTGTTTATCACATGGATATGCTTAATAAATATCAAATTTTGTTTTGTAAAATAAGTTTATACCAACATAGTATTTATTCAATAACTTCTTTAACTCTACAACTGGCAGTCACCTGATTATCAGTCGATATTAATGTTTCTGTAGTGGCAGTCGCCTGAAAATCATTCGATTTGACTCGTGCCCGTTTGACATCTGTTATAATCAATACACGAACTAAACTGCAATGATTCATATACCACTGGAATCAGAAATAGTTGCTGATTTAATCGATGTATTTTGTTTTGTTTTGTATGCCATGATTTAAGTATGACATATTGAAAACGAGAGTTGTTTGTAAACAGTCGGCCATTGTTGTTGTATTGTTACCCGGTCGTGTTATTCTTGTCCATCTAAAACGTAAGTTTATTACATGAAATAAGTGTTTTTATGTAATAAGTGTGTTTATTTATGCGTATAAATTCTCGTAGATTGTGTTTTATCAGTTTATTTTGTGATGTTATGAAGAAATATATGTGAAAAAAATTTATTAGTGAGCGTTTGTATTCTAGGCTATGTGCAGTGTTGTGATAGTTTTAGTTAACTTTAGGATAGTTTTCATATGCGATGATCATGATATAAAGCTTCTTTATTTATTTTTATAGGCTTACTTTTAATGTATTTTATGAATTTTTTGAGTAATAATTAAGGTTTTGATGAACTTTATAACACATTCGTATCCATAGCAACGAATTTAGCCGTATTGTTCTTTCTTCAGTTTAGAGTATTTCATAATTGTTTTGATAAAAAAAATGTAGTAAACTATACATTTTGTAAAACTATAAAAAATTTTCAACATTTTGGGTATTTTGGAAATATTTTTTTTTCACACAATATGTCTTTTATAGGTGCACCCCCACCACTTTTACATACCTTTTTTTATTTTTTGAAAACAAACTTAGTAAAAAAGTGATAAATTTCTTATATGTTGGGGTTTTTATTTTCATAAATAAAAAGTAAATTTTCTTGTGAAAACAATGATATATAATACATATAGGTTTATAATCAAATTATATTTAAAAAAATAAAAAACCAATACTACTGCAAAACACCTCAAAATGGCCTGCCACTTGAGGACATTTCAACTGCCAGCTCGAGGGTTAAATATAAGAAAAATAAAATGTAACTTTTTTCCTGAAACTTTTATGTTTGACACTCAAAGACGTACTAAACCAATCACGCTAAAAAAATGGCTCTTTAGTTTGATGTAGATCCTTTTTTCCTCTTAGGACAAGAAGCTTAGAAATTGCACCTAGTCGTAAAAGGACCTTTGCACTGCTTCCAGAGTGACAGGATATTCTGGATGGGTAAGGTCCACTTCCTGGCGAGATCCATGAGGAATAATATAGGGCATCAATCTCAGTCATGTCCCTTCAAAAGTAGGGGAAGCCAGCTCTGAACTAGCCTCTTCAGTCAAAGCAGGCAGAGGGTGGCAAACCCTTACATCTAGATTAGCAAGAACCTTTGACTCTTAGGGAACTTCAACAGTCATCTCCCACAGTAAAATAGACCTATCGAACTACCTTTGCACCCCAGAATTTCAACATTTGCGGTTAGTGATGTGCCGCTCCTGAAAATCTATAAGGTTGCTCAGGTTAAAGTGACACATCAGTTTTTTACCGCCCCCAGTGTGGATTCAACTGAAAGTTATAAACCAGCCAGCAGTGAACCCTCCTGGGTTATGTAGGTTGTTTATTACTGTGTATTGATCAGGATAAATTTGCAGCCACTTTCAAATGACCCATTCTGATAAACTTCCAGTACTAGTATACAGTGTTGGCATATTGTGTAAAAAAAACATATGTAAAAAGTGTAAAAATACCAGGAAATTCCATAAAAGTTAAATTACTGTTGTAAATCAAATACATTACAGACACTATTACATCCTTTTTTCCATTTAATACTTACTACAAATTTTAACAATTAAAAATTAAGCACTTTTTTATAAATTTTAATATCTGAAGCAATGTTTCTGTAACATATGAATCGACTTTTTTTGTATCCAAGGGCTATTCTCAGTCCAACAAACCTTGGGACTACTGCAAATGATCTCCAAATAATTGGAACACACCATTATACTATACATGTACATTTTAGCTAAAAACTTTAACCGAAAGCTAAAAATTAGCTTAAAACATATCACACAGCAGTTAAAACAATAATAATAACATTAATTGGAAACAATGTTTTACTGAATTATGAAGAAACAAACATCCAGAAACAATAGGAATTTGTAATAATATTGTTTATATTTTTACACAATTCAATTTTCTACAACACAGTATTCATGTAATACATTCTTTGTTGGTAACTTATTTTAAATTTTTGGTTGTCCTTATGGTTATTTCCCACCTTCAATCCACACAACCAGTCGAAAAGTTGCTTTGTACTTCACAGTATAAATACAAAATAGTACACTGAAGAAATGAAAAATAAGAAACTAAGGAATTAAGTAGTCTTTATTAAGAAGGAATACTACAACCACCTACAAATCAACAAACAACGTAGACAAACCAACTGGTAATATAAATCATTAAAGTATCGCTTTGAATAGTTAATATTTATTAAAATAAAATATCAAGTTGTGACTTTTACTGCATCACTCAATAATGTTTCAACTTTTTAATACAGTACTTCTTCACATAAAAAAGAAAACAACTCGTAGTTTATGAACGATAATTAACACTACCAGTCTTAGTTTCCACAATTTTAATCTCCGAATCTCTTTTAAATAAATTTAAGACAAACGAATCTGTCATCTACGTGAACAGCACAACCTCACATGCTTATAAAATTAGAACTGTACTTACAAATATGCATTTAGAATCGATATTGATCATGAAATATGACAAGCATATAAATGCATAAGTTATAAATTACTAGTGACTCATGAAAGTTACAATTAACATACAATAGATTGAAGAGGCTTTGGCCAGCCAATTTGCAACGAAGAGTAAACAGCGACAAATAAATCGCTTGAAAATATAGACTCCTGTCACCTGAAACGTTACAGAAGCAAATCAGTAAAAAGTATATTGAAAGTTGAATGGATCGAGTACTTTATTGCTATTCAATACATGAAACATTTTTTGTTGATTATAAAACGATTATGCCACAGCTAAAACCAACTTTCCAAATGTTACTTGTGAATTAATGATCAAGGCACTGTATCTTTTGATTTTACCAAATTGATTGTGTTTTCAAAAGGTTGCTCTTCATGACACAATATGTTTGTTTTTATAATGATCAAAGCAGCTGAGTAAACAAGTTCTTAATGACTAAAAGATATTGTGGGTGTGAGATTTTTGTTATTCTATGTATGTACAAAACAATAAATACAACAGACCTTTCTCAGACCTTGTTTATTGAGTTGTGAACGAAGTATAGAAATAATTTACATTTTTTCTTTTTAATGAATATTTTTTATTTTTGCTTGTTTATTAAGAGTTTAGCTGTGATTATGATCAGTTTGAAAAAGAATGGAATGTGAGAGCCTACACTAGTTGTATTGAAGGATGCATGTATATACTGAATAGTAAGTCTGTACCAAACAGATATGGTAATAATTTACTCTCAGTGGCACTCAGCGTTTTGCAAAAATATTGTTCCACAGGAAGTTTGTTATGGCAACACTGACCTCAGAGGGTGGGTGACTCGTCAGTCTCCCCCGCCAACTGGTAGTGATGTCTTCGCAGAGCCGACAGCCTCAACCGCTCCTTCTCCAGGTCAGACTCCAGCTCCAGCACCCTCACCTGTGCCTCCATCTCCAGTCGCTTGGCTTGGTGCAGGCTCAGTCCACTTACATCCAATTCCTCTGCACAATCATAAAACAATTATGTGTATAGCAACATTTGATGAATTCTTTGCTTTTATTATATTCGTCAAAATGTAATGACATTAAAACTGCTAGTTCCATTTTTTCAATCTGAAATTAACTCTGCGTTCAATGATTTTATGTAGGGTTGTTTAAATCATCAGCTTATGTTGGATTGAAATATGCTAATCAATCAACTATTTCAAAATTGAATAGTTCTCCAATACAGTGATTTAAAAAGTAAAATATTTAAATAGTTGACAAAAAATTTTATGTTTAAGGATGAAATAATAACTATTAATATTATTCACTTTATTTATTAAAATCGATCAAATTTTCTAATGAAGAAACTAACAATTATGTCTATATTATGGAGTAATATTTAAAGGTTTAATGATTAGGAATACTTCCTGCAATTACACAGTTAAAAACAAAATGGTTTATATTAGGGATGAGTCGATTCCAATACTTGATTCTAAGCAATATCAAAGTATTGATAATTCTTAAAACCGCGGATTTTCATTCAATTCCAATAATAATACTTTCAAAGTATTTTATTACAAAACCAATAAATAAAATTCACAGAAGTGCTTAAAACCCATTTGTAAAGTCACGATTTCACAATATCACGACTAGTGATGGGTTGAAGCTGAATCTAGAATCTACCTAATCTTCTTGTAAGTCTATTAATTTGTGGACAACAGCTGATTACAAAAATTACCTATCGTTAAAACGTGTTATCATTTTAATTTTTATAATAAAAAAACAAATTACAGTTGATTTTTCAATAGTATTTAGCTTAAATTTTGTATAATATAATATATTTATAATCGCACATTGCCATGAGAATGCTGCGTCTATTCGTTATTATTGATCGCTATTATTATCTTACTTTCTGTATAAAAAATGTAGATCGATAACCAAATTAAGAAATTACCTTAGTTCTATTACTAATATTACGCAGTTATATGTTTTGTATTTTCTGACAAGCTATGTTCTTGCATCACCGCCTGTCCACAAGTAAACTAACAGACATTAGCTGGTTTTTTTATCTTGTAATTTGTGTACTTTTAGAAATAAGTCCTCTATAAGTAGATATGTATGTTTATATCTTAAAATGTTTATGAATGTTAAGGATGGTTTGACATTTTTGATTGGCCACTCATAATGACTAGATTTCTTTTTTTTATTTTTATTTATAATTTTATGGCCTACATTGGACCACTTTAGTCACTTTATATTTTCTAGTCCTTCTTCTTTTATCCACCCAATATTTCTTCATCCTTTCCGAGCGTAATTTCCTTTCCTCCTCCGGAACCACTCTTCCTATTCGTTGTTTGTTTCTTTTCAGCTGTAGTGTAGAGTGTTTGTCATTTAATATCTTTAATGTGTTTGTCTTGTGTTTTAAATCCTCTACTGTAATTTGTAACTCTCTCATATCTTCTTTTAATTCTGTGATCCATTTAATGTCACTTTTACTATACCACAGTTTTTATACCATTTTCCTGCTAATTCTATTTTCAGGTGTTCTTAACAAATGCCCCAGGAATGATATTCGTTTCTTTTTAATTTTTACTAGATTTCTTTTAATAGTAACAATACAAAACCATTTAGCAAATTTTATTTTTGGTTCATCATCTTCTAAGAGGGGGCGTATTGCCATGCACAATCTCAAGGGCCTTTGTGTTCCCAAGAAGTGTACTGTGAGGCTAACCAGTTTATAATATGAGAGATGTACAACCTTTGCTGCATTGGAAAGATACTACTCTTCTACTTTGTAGAATGCGTTCTTTTTAAAGTCTCTATAACGATAAAGAGGATTTTCCTTCTAGTCTGGTGAAGGCTATTCCTAAGTCTGGTGGTATTAGTCTGGTGATAGGAATCTGAAGAATTCTTAAGTCACTATTTAGTTATTAGTTATTAAATAATATATCATTATTTTTCTAGTTATTAATAAAGGAATCTGTATTGAATTCAAAACTGAGACCAAATTTTGGTACCAGTATCGGAATAGAAATTTTTTTATTAGAATTGGACTATATTCATATTTCTTGGTAGCAAAAATAAATTTATTTCTTACCATGAAAATTTACATTCGATTTTTGTAGAAGAATGAAAAGAACGTTAATTAAAGCACAAGAAAACACTTAAA
Source organism: Homalodisca vitripennis (assembly GCF_021130785.1). NCBI lineage: Eukaryota > Metazoa > Arthropoda > Insecta > Hemiptera > Cicadellidae > Homalodisca > Homalodisca vitripennis. The sequence goes on along the minus strand of NW_025781686.1, from coordinate 8,236 downwards.
TTAAATTAATTCTGGGAGACAGATTATTTCTAGTTAAAAATTGATTTAATTATTAACTGTAATAAATAAAAAAATTAAATAAAAATCTATAAATATGAAAAGTGGATTTTATATAACAACAACAAACTTAACAAAGCTATTTCTATAGAATCTTACATTTAAAAGCCTACTAGTATGTACTGAATGCTATAAAGCACATTTGAGGAGTTTTGTAATATTCCCGGACCCTAAGCTACAGATGATGTAGCCTACCTGAGTCCTCAACAAGCTGCATGCAGGACTTGGCAGTGGCGACAACTCCAGCTGTGGCCTGAGTGACGTCCTTGCTGGCTGAGGACAGCTGACTCATGTTGGTAGAGTTGCGGCTTGCCTTGACCCGACTGGCTACGACAAGTTGAGCCGTGCTGGCAGCAATCCCCTGCGATGCGACCACAAGCCGCTCCAGCTTCCCGCCTCCGCTCACAACCTCATCAGCCGCAGTCCTGTCATGTAGAATATTTAAATAACACAAGCATAATCCGTGACAAGAGATTTGGATATCTTAAACCACACGACTTGATTCCTGTGTTCTTCCTTAATTCCTTTAATGCCAACGCCCGTATTGTATTGATAATACCAAACTAACGATTTTTACAAATATCTGTTGAATTTAGATTTCATGGCCACATGATTATACTAAATGCTTATTCATTCAAGTTTATGTTCTTTGATAAAATCTGCATTAAATTGTGTATTGTTTGTAGGTTATGGCTTTCATATTTTGGCAATATGTGAGGTATTATAAACACTTTAGCCAGTTTGATACGCCATTTCGTTCGACTATGGTGGCTGTTAGATTTCTTATTCACAACTAGGACAACTAGGAAGAAAAAGTAGTGTTCTGGAATGCTGATAACACTTCCTAAACATTTTTTAATAAACCATGTCTTTTATTTCAAATGGTTTTCTACATATTGATTACATGTAAATCCCATGAGACAAAAATTATTAATATTTCTGCTGTTACAAAATCTACCTCCTTCTTCTAGAGCTACAAAAACTATTTCTAATTAAAAAGACCATAACCGACTTTTGTCTAACACCATTTCTAGTTCTTGCTAAATACAATAATAACATAGAACTACAAAGTTAGAACCGATATATTCATATGAATATGTAAACTTAAGACAATCTAAACAAAACAAAAGTCTGTGAGCAGGAGAGAACAGAATACTCACAACAAAAAGTTAGCTCCCATGCCGACTGCTTTGGCAGCGGATATGAGACCTTCTGTCCATTGATGGTTCCGCTTGTAGAACTCCTTCGCCGAAGCTGTTCCCTGTACAAACGTTATTTCGTGACAAACAAATTCTCCACCAGCTCATGTCATTACTCTGCCAGAACATGAGGTTAGGTTACACAATTTTCAGATATGTCAATTGGTAATCTCATTCGTTACAAAGTCAATAGCATTCTTTAATCCCAAAAATAATCTTCTGAAATGTATTACAAATTGTTGAAAAGGGAAAGATGAAATGAAGAATAAATGCTCAAACATATTGTGAAATCTTATAAAAGCTTGGTTGTGGCATTCAAATGCCAGTAAATGTTTGCCTCAAGCAGCATCATTCTGGTTAGATAGCTGGCCTGGCATTGCAGCAAGTACAATTACAACACCTCGATATATTTTTATGAAAATTACTAGACCAAGGCGTTTTGATGGAATCTGACTCTTTAAACTACTTTAACACAATGACTGCGGCGTAGTTTCACCCCGCTCTAGCAAGTGGCTACACCACACTGAAACAGTAAACAAGCGGTAGAGCGCACGGTCCCCGGTGACCATGCCGCTACCCAGTGGGGCCACGTGGAGGTCACCGGTGACCGCGCCGCACCCAATGTGTTAAACTGAATATAAGCAGTAATATTTAAGCTCTGTCCTGCTGTAGTCTAATACGATATGACAATACTAAAAGCCTTTCCACTAGAACAAAAAGCAGAAACTTAAAAACATTTTATTTCCTTCATTCTGGTGATAAGTTTTATGAGATGTCCCATTTGTAAGGTTTTATATATCTACAACCAAGCGTTTAGTTTTCCTGATAATGTAAATAAATAAATCAATACATTTTTTTTCATAAAACAGACTACGAAAACAAATCAAATCCGTATTTAAACGCATACAAATGGAACTTCAAAATAAAACTACAATTGTACAAGGACTGCTAACTGTTAACTGTTTATCGGCTGAACTGAAAAACTTGCAGTGCAGTGTGACTGAGCTACAGAACTCTCACCAGAAGATGGAAGATCGCTGTGACGACCTTGAAAAAAACGAACAGAAAATTAAAGGAGGAGGTTCGAGATTTACACCTTCAGCTGCAAGACATCGAGCAGCATTCCCGCTCAGCCAACATAGAGATTATCGGGATACCAGGTACACACGGGGAAGATATATATTATTGCCTACAAAAGATCGCTCTCGCCATTAATGTCCCATTCAAGAGAGAAGACTTCTCTATTGCCCACCGGCTGCGCCTGTACTCTAAAAAGCATGTCTATCCGCCGATAATCGCGGCAGTTCGTCTCTAGGAAGATCAGGGAAGAATGGTTGACGGCTGCAAGAAGGATGAGGAACCTGAACGCTTCTGGCATCGACCCGGCGCTGACCAATAGCCCAGTGTTCATCAACGAACATTTAACTGCACATAACAAGGCAATTCTCGGGCGAGCACGGAGACTACAGCGAGAGAAGAAGATTAGCTTCGCCGGTTTCTTCAACGGGAAGATCCTTGTCAAGGTGGCTGAGGGTGCTGAGACCGAACGAGTTTACTGCGCTTGCTGACCTTGACAAATTTGATAAGTGAACTAACACTATTCCGGCATAAGGTTACACTGATTAATGTATTACTTACAGTTTATTGAATTAAGTCGATCAGAGGAATGTTTTGTTATATTTTTAATTATTTATTTTGGGTACAATAGTAACACTTTATACTACTAACATAAAAATACGTGTCTGCATAATTTTAAGATATATTATTTTATCACATTCATCAAATAACATTCTTATATTACACTGTATTGTTCGCTTTGTATTTAGCAGCTTGTTATTTGAAATCCTTACTTTAATTTAACAAATTGTATTAATATCAATTTTAGTTCAAGTTTTTAGTTTGTTAATTATATTTATTCATATGGCACACAGGTAGGGTATTATTTTAGTTTATTTTATCGAGATCAGCAGAAGTCTGAATTGTTTTCCATTATTAACAGCTAATTTATATTTTAATAAAATTCTAAATGGTTATTTTTTATTTTTATGAAGTGTATTTGGACAGAAATACTGTACAGAAATGCATGTCAAACATAATATACACATTAATTAATTTATTCTAACGATAGATTCACATATTCTTTTTTTTTAAAAAAAAAAAAGCTTGAATTATACAATTAATCATTTTATTTAATAAGTATTTTCTTTTTCTTCCAATGTAAAATTTGCGTTTATTATGGCTGAAGTAGTGAAGCAACTTCATCTATGATCTATGTTTAGTTATACTTAATTGTAAAATATGTGTGTATCTGTATGTGTATGTAAGCGTATGTGTGTGCATGTGAATGTAGGTGTGCACGAGTGTATGCGCATATGGGTGTCAATTACATATATATGTAAAGGAAGGCTTCTTATTTTTTTAATTTTATCGAGATAAGTCTAATTTTTATGTTTGGTTTTCTATGCATAGATAAAATATAGACATATAATACATACAAAATCAATACTATAATAATGTATGTTTGTGTGTGTGGTGTGTGGGTATTGTATTTACATATTTTCTCCTTTTTCAATAGGAAATTATAAAGTTTGCTCAGTTAATACGTGTTGTTTCCTTGAATGTATAAAATAGCTTTTTTCACAACAGTAGTAATCAAATCAGTTATTATTATTTTAATTTAAGTACAAAATGGTAATCATCTATCATGAAATACTTTTAAAATAATATTATAAACATTGTTTAAGAGTTCCTGTACTTTGTTTCTAGCCTATTAAATATCTACACAGTTAAATAATCATTGTTATCTAGTTGTAGTAAAATTAATTTCTGTGCCTACCTGAATAGATTGTTAACAATTTAATATACAAGATGTTAATTATACTTCAATTATAGTCATACTCAATTTAAGTTTAATTATACTTTTTAATTTAAGAATCTTGTGCGATTTGTAACCTCACAACTATTTTATTGATCGCACATTCATATCATAACTATCCATTACTGTTATAATATCTCTTTATTATTTTATGTATAATACTCTGTAAAGGTTGATGAGTCCTCAACTGGGGCGGGTGGTCTGTGCCGAGGGTCCTGCTCATGAATGGGGAAGATGACGACACTTTAAATTTAAACCATTGTTTAGAATTGTATAATATACAACAAATTAGTAATTTTTTTTCTTAAATCAGGAATGTTATGACAGCCTAAAAATATTTCATTGTAATATCCGGAGTTATTGTAAAAATTTTAATGAACTTTTAGTATATCTGAATGATATTCCACACTTGGACATAGTTGTTCTGACTGAATGTTGGTTGAGAGAGGGTGAGGAGGGGGAGGTTTTGGAGGGGTTTTGACATTGTACTGACGAAACAAACAACGTAACAGAAATGACGGTGTTATCATTTACTTCAACAAACGTTTATCAGCTACTACCTCACAAGTAACACTTGGGGACGTTTATACGGCATTAACTTAGAATTTAATTACTGCAAACAAAACCTTTTACATACTTGCCCTATATCGTACCTTTGACAGTGACTTGGAATTTTTCTTATCTGAACTAGAAAATTATTGTAATCGCTTAGATAAGAGCAAGATGGGAAATAATTCTAGGTGACATTAACATCGATTTACTTAAAAATACTCCCAACATGTGACAGATACTTAAAACTGCTTACTGGGATCAGGGATTTGTCCAATGTATAGATAAACCAAACTAGAGTTACTAATAACTGCTCGTCATGTCTGGATCACATATTTTTACGTTACTATGACATGAACAATGTACAATCAGCTGTGCTCCAGACTGGCGTGAGTGACCACTACAGTACTGGCCTGACTATCACTGCCACTGCCACATCGCCTCACAATGACAACCCTACTGACGAATTCACTACACAATACTACACTGATAAGCATCTGCTCGGCCGTAATCTCGCTCACTTGAGCTGGGAACCTGTTTTGAGTTGCCAGGATATCACAACATGCGCTAAAAAAATTTGAAAATACAATATCTCATCTTATTAAAGCTTCGTCAAAACCTGTAATTAACTATTCCACACGCTTCAAAAAAAATTAAAACCTTGGGATTACATCCGATTTGGGTCAAATTAATTCGCCATTAGAGAACAAAGTAAGTAAAAAATTAAAAAAACAAACCTTTTAATCATGATCTCTATCAATCTTTTCGTACATTAAGACACAAATTTAAGCAAATCTCTTAAACAATCTAAAAAGCAATATTACAGAACTAAAACTTTGAACATTATCAAAACAATCCCAAAATGTTCTGGTCTATCGTAAATGAGCTCGCAGGTAAAATTAAGAAGAGAGATTCCTTTCCGATCCAAAAAATGTTACCAGATACTCCGTATATAGCTCACGGTTTGTGTAAAAAAGTAGCTTAATGATTTTAATTCCTTTTTCTCCGCGGTTGGACACAGTCTGGCTAGTGCCATCGACTCGAGTGGGGACCCAGTTTTGAGTGATGCGGATTACAGACAGAACACCGTGTTCACATTGACCACTGTTACTGAACTTGATGTAATACGGCACGTGACTGGACTGCGTGGGGGATCCGCCCCCGGACGTGATGGTGTCTCGGCTGACGTGTTAAAGGACAATGTTATGTCTTCTCTAAGCCCCTTCAGCATTTAAATAAATCTAAGTATTTCTTCCGGTATTTTTTCCCGGATATCTTTAAAATCGCTAAGGTCATTCCACTGCATAAAGGAGATAGCTTCTTAGATAAAAATAATTTCCGCCCCATCAGCCTTTTTGAGTGTATTCTTCCAAGATCCTTGAGCGTATAAATTAAAGAACAATTAGTTGCCTATCTTTATAACAACCAAATCTTGTTGTGAGTGTCAGTATGGGTTCAGAAAGGATAGGAACATTTCTGATGCTCTTTTTGATGTCAACAGACAAATCAATGATGCTATATCTAAGAACCTGCGCATTATTTTAATATTTCTTGATTTGAGGAAGGCCTTTGATAGCATTGATAGAAATAGGTTGCTCCTTAAATTGGAGGCCAGACTGGAGTTCGGGTAATGCACTTTCATGGTTCTCGACCTACCTCACAAGTAGGCTGCAGACCGTGTCTGTCTGTGGGACCGAGAGTTAGTGACGCGCTTCCGGTGGACTACGGGGTGGTTCAGGGCAGTACGCTGGGCCCAATTCTGTTTTTGATTTATATTAACAATATCTCTAAAATTGAACTTAAATGGCAATCCTGTTTTATTTGCAGATGATAGCTTAATTTTAATAAAAGGTAGCGACTGGGTTGATGCCCGTTCTAACGCTCTACATGACCTCATGGTCTTAAAAAAATGGTTTGACCAAAATATCCTTTCATTAAATACATCAAAAGACTAAGTTTATGCCCATCTCTCTCCGGGAGACCACAGACTATGCCCTCGGCGACCTCGTGGGTCCATAATTGTGGCAGTTACAACAATGAACTTTGTTCTTGTGAAACTATTGAAAATGTATCGTCTTATAAATATTTGGGTGTATTCTTTGATAAGCGCTTAAAATGGTCTGTACATGTTGAATATGTAAAAAAGAGAGCAAGGAAATATATATTTGCGTTTAAAACAATTAAGTGAAATTTTAAATGAAAAAGAAATTAAAACTTGCTTATTTCGCCTATGCCCAATCGTTGTTCTCGTTTGGAATAATAGCCTGGGGTGGAGCGTATAAAACTCTTTTGCAACCTCTGCAAGTGGTTTCAGAAGGCAATCTTTAAAAGCCGGTTTTCAAAAAATCTAGGAGATATCCTACTGACACTTTATATCAAGAAACTGCCAATTCTATCAATTCGAAAAATATTCATTAAAACACTCCTCGTCGTCATATTTATAAAAACATTTTTATACAATTTTCTCTACAACTTCGCATTCTCATAACACACACGATACTCACGGAATATTGGTGTCTCATCAATGCAAATCAGTAAATCCTTCTCATCTACAAATTCTCTTTATATATCCCATATTCTGTATAGAAAATATCTGTAAATACTTTCCTGACAACCAAATATTCAACTCACCGTCGATATATACATGCAAGAAACGCTCGAATGAATGGCTGTATGCTATCAGCGCAGAAAGAGGCCGAGGCAATTATCACGGCTGACTACAGACGGACCTGACTTTTGACCCTGCCTCCCTCCTCTTAATGCCACTTCAACAGCACCCGATGCCTCTATGGTTTTTTCCTATTTTATACATTTATTTTTTATTTCATAACATTTCGGCAAGAAATCTGCTAGTAATAGGTTAGGTTGTTCTGCGTGTTGACCTTTTGATCTTGAAAATACACCATTCCTTAATTGTTTTTCATCTCAGTAAATCTTTCCTTTAAACTATTGGTAGTATGTACGCTGATAAATTTCAATACCGTAATATGTAAATACGGTTTTTGGCGCGCGCGCGCGCGTGTGTGTGTGTGTGTGTGTTGTGAGTGTGTGTTTTGAGTTGATGTTTATATGATAATTAATCACCCGATTCAATTCGTCCACAATCTCCAGGGAAGCAACTCGAGCCTACGCACAGGCTTTCTGCCCATGTAGGCTCATTTCCTAGGCCACTTTAATTTGATGAGTGTAATATTTTCATGTTTAATGTTTTTTAAGTACACATTTAAATATTATAGTAACAAGATAATATAGATTTGATAGTAAATGTGCTAGCATGTAAATATTTTTGGGAAATAAATTATGATTTGATTTGATTTGATTTGCTTGTTGTTGCTCCTATTAGCGTATCACGATCTCAAACTGTGCGCTTAACAGTAAAAAAATCTTGATCAACATGTACATACTCCAAAACACTTTAAAATAGTTCCAAATCTCCATCAGATTGCAAACATACAAAATAGTGTGGATTTCTAATACAGCCATAGTGGTTACACAATACAAGCGAACTTAACTTCAAAAGTTTACTAAAAAATTGGATTTTTCATAATAAGAAAAG
>NW_025781685.1:10000-61478 GCF_021130785.1 Homalodisca vitripennis | reverse complement strand
TTTACATCTACCACATGAAAAAACCTTAGAATTGCCTCAAAACGATTCCGTGCAAACATTTTACTAAACCAGGGAACATGTTGGGAGTCAGATTTTGACCAATACATGTCAATGGTTGGTTTTCTGTTCAATCCCATATTGATAAGTACTGCCAAAAATCCTTTTATTTCTAGATAACTGACCGGTCTCCAAAGTCGATTTCTGGCTTAGGGACCCAGTCTGTTGTTATTCTGTTGAATGAAGTTTCTAGCGTAATTATTTGTATGAGTAACTATCAGATCTAAAAACGCTAAGGGGAAAAACAGATCGAAGTATGAGATGGGAGGAGAATTTCGAGGTGGGCAATGTTTTGGACCGGCATTCTCTTGGTAGCTAAATATATGAGCGAATCCGGGGTCATTGTTCTCCAAAATATCGTCCCACCCGTCACTTTCGTGATTAGAATCTGAAGACGACTCACTCAAACGATGATCGTCAGGAAGATGGCCTCGTCCTCGTCTTTGCCCACGTCCTCTTCCACGTCCTCCAGTAGCCCGTGAAGTAACTGCAGGAGAGCTGTTGTTCTCAGCCAAGTCCTCATCCTCATCAGAAGACGATAAAACTGACCTATTGATTTCACGACTTGTAGCTACATAACCAAGGAAACGTCTAGGCCTACGATCGCTATTTGGGTCGAATGAAGGGTCCTGGTCCGTATCATCGGCCTCACTCACACTTGAATAGTCAGTTGATTGATCCGGAAGCTCGGTTGCTGAGATATTTACATTGGAATTATTTACAGAGCTATTTACACTATTGGTTACACTTGAGGTAAAATCCCCAATTCTCAAAACCGATTCATTTTCATCACTGTCATTTTCTGATGCCGAACTCGGGATGACGTTCAACTCACTATCACTAATATAGTTAGGGTCGTGAAGGATAACGTTTATAGTACCTTCACTTAATGGTGATCGACTCATAATGGAAAAAGCACAAAAAAACACGACGCAACTAGAAGCAGCGACAGAGCATGACTAACAGGTTAGGCGGAAGGAGGCGCGCGCAGTGTAGCCACCACGTGTGTCAAATCAGCTGAGTCCCGCCAAATAATCAGCTGCACATCAGTAGACATTTCTACCAACTGACTAATGTAACTGAACACTACTACTTTAGTTCCTCATAAAACTATTTTATAGTTTAAATAGTATCTAAATGTTTATTTTCACCGTTTAAACATACTTTTTCTTGACGTCCGATGTAACGGACGTTGGCCTTTTTAGCGTGGTTTTCAGACGTCCGATGTAACGGACGTTGGCCTTTTTAGCGTGGTTTTCGGACGTCCGATGTAACGGACGTTGGCCGCAAAAGGGTTAAATAAATACGTAATTATCAAACGATTTCCTACTTTTTTCAATAGTTATAATAAAGTAAATTACACACATAAACAAAAATTACTCAGTTATTCAACACTAATGTATAATAGTAGATAGTTGTTGTAATACAAAAAACCGTCATACATTTTTTAAATACGTTACGGGATTAGAATTTACATACAACATTTCTGTTCTGTTGACTAGTGAAGAGGTTAAATATAAGCAATGTATTTTTGCGTCATGACGATATAAACACAGATATAGTTTGCATAGTAATAGTAGGCATTGAATAAACATTCATACTAAATTGCAACGCAATTATGTTTCAAACCATTTCAGCATTATAACATTTATGAAAGATCTAAACAGACATAGATAAACAAAGTGAAGTAATATATATATATATATATATATATATATAATATATATATATATATATATAAATTTCTCAATAGGTTTTCCTCCTCGCTCTTTTCATTTTAAACCAAACCACGTGACGCGTACTAGATTAACAAAAAGGATTTTGGACTTTGTAATAAAAATAAGTGAACCTTCTTTCTTGCACTCTAATAATCAGTATTTATTTCAATGTAATTCCAACTTCATGTTTTAATTTAGACGAAATTATAAATAACTTTGATTGGAGAATGATTGATAAGCCGAAGTCATTATTTTGAGCCATTTTACCTCCATGATGTTAAGTAGTAAAAAATACTAAAATAATGTCCTACTAATATCATTTACAACTACAGGTGCTGCACAAGCCGTATGTGCTGTAAGAACCGCAGGTGCTGCACGCGGGTGACAGGACATTGCAAGGCGGCGCGGCGGAACACTCCCTTAAAAGAAAAGTAGTAACCGTTAACCTACGTCTGTACTGTGGTGAGCGTGAGAGCAGTCTAGAATCATAGCCCCCTGACAGGCCTGACACAGACACAACTTGAGTCAATGACGCGATACTCTTATCAGCTTATTCTACTGCCCACAGTTGAGGTAATTAGTGTCGTGGTCATTGTCTTGCACAACAATAACAACCTCCAGATAACTGTGTTCGGAGTATACAGGCAGTGTAAATTTACCTTTAATCGGTTTCAGGCCGATTTTGAAAACATTTTAAGTAAAACAAGTAATCCTACAATTATCACGGGGAATATGAATGTATGTTTATTAAAAAATAATAATTCAACAAAAAACAATCTAAATTTAATTCCAGCTTTTGGATTTAAAAGTTTAATTAACATTCCAACTATAGTGGTTAATAACAGTGAAACTTGTATAGATCATGCCCTTTTAAGAAATTCAATACCATTAAATGTCGACTGTAACGTTGTTGAGCTTGATCATTACGCTCTGAATATATCTATATCTAAGTTATTCAATGTTACTGAATGACGAAAATACTGAAAATTGGTAGACTACAAAATGTTACGAAGGCAGTTGCAACTAGCTAGTTGGAATGATGTTTACAATGTAGATAATGTAAATTTATACGTATCAAATTTTTACAAAATTTATAATAAATGTTATGTGTCTTCTGGTACGTTAAAGAAACTAAATACTAAACGTAGAAAGAGGAATATATGGGTCACAGATAACTTGGTAAAAATAACCAATAAGAGAAATAACTTATATACGGAATACTGTAAAAATATATTAAATTTAGCATTAAGAAAATAGTATAATAATCTTTCAAGGTATGTAACTAGGCAAATTAGAAAAGCAAAATTGGATTATTATTCTTCATTGATTGACAATTGTAAAGGTGACTCCAGGAAATATTGGAATGTTATTAAAGGCATTGTTAAAAACAAAATGAGTTCTCTTGTCACTATAAGAATTAATGGTAATTTAGTTGATGTTAGTGGTAGTGAGTATTTAATTGCTAGTGAGTTTAATAATTATTATACATCTGTTATTCCTGAATTAAAAAATAAAGGATTTGGTTATGACATGTTTATGGAAAACTGCAATAATGAAAATGAATTAGTTAGAAGTTTAATTGTACTTATTTGGACGTGGTTAATTCAGTCATGTCAATAAAAGACAAACGTAGTACAGGGTGTGAACGGTATTAATATACTTACTGTTAAAAAAAACTTGATGTATTTGCCCCTCTTTTGTGTAGTTGTTGAATTGTTGGATGCTTCCCATAGTATTCAATCATCGACTCATCATAACTCAGTGTCACATTTATACTTGTCCAAAAATCCCTTCTTTAAAATATTTAACATATGTAGGCCTTAGCTTTGAGTAACGATCATCAGCGTCCAACTTAGAGTTATCAGCACAATGCAGGTAGCGCATTATGTAAAAGAATCTGTCTTTTCTCAAAGCCTCAGATACAAAAGGATTTTTTACATCTAATTCATTTTCCCAATAGTTTCTTTTGTTTGGCACTTGGTTGTAGCCACTGAGAAGCAGAATTGCTAAGAAATACTTCATTTATTCATGACTCACAGAAATGTTATTGTTGTTCTTTGCCTGCTATAAGCAATACTTTATTTTACCAACAATTCAATAATATCATTACAGAAAACAATTCAAAAAGTTCAGTTGGTGTTTTATTGTTAAACTCACTATAATTTGGTTCAGGTTTCAACCTGTGAACGTTGTTTATATCTGGTTTCCCACTTCATGTCTTTTTTATGAAATGACATCAAATTTTAGCTTGCTAGTAATAGATTATGTGGGCAAAGAGAGAAAATTAGATGGTTTTCTCCGTTTTAGATTAAGGGGTGGTGGTAGCTTCATCGGTAAGTCTACCGATCCCAGAGATTCCGCTGGATATTGGTTCTTCAGTGAGATCACAGGTTGTGCTAAGCCTAGGCATACCTTGCTCTTCGTCATGTTCATCCCCCATTCTTGTGCCATCATCCAAAACTGCTTCTCCGAAGCCAGCTAACTGAGTTTTCGGCAAATTGTCTAGTTTACCCCCATCATCCTCATCTGAAGAATCTTTTGGAGATGTATCCCCATCGACTTTAGGTGGTTGGATGAATATCCGTTGCACAGAAGGAAGTTCATCGTTCTCTTCAAGTAGAGTTATTATTTCAGCAACAGTCAATCTGTACGAAACCAAAACCATATAATAGGTAGGCCTATAACAATTAACCAATGTATAATCTGTAGTTTATATCCATAGTACAACAACACAGACGTACCAAGAAAAAAGATAATCAGGCCATTTAGATACGATTTTATTATATGTAAACATCAATTTCGCAGATCAGGTTATTGTGTTGACATGGTAGTGTGTTGTCCTAGCGGTACAATAATGTACCATCTAGGTTATGTCTAGTGTATATGTCAGAAAACCACTGCCATTTGTGTAAATTAGACATATATGTCTACTACATATAGTAGGGGAGAGTGGGGTAAAACCGGGTGGCTAGTCTTTGACGGCTTCCTGAATCTAAGTTTTTTGGCAGAAATGAATGAAAATTATTACTAGTAATCTTAGACTAGTTATGTATCAAAATATGGCCGTAAATATCAAATGACACGAAAGATGTTTTAATTACTTAGTTTATAGTAAAAAAAGTGAAACTACCCGGTTTTACCCTACCAGTGGGGCAAAACCGGGCACACATGGTAAGTATATGGGAAATATGAAAAACTACAATTTTTCATATGTATATATATATATATATGAAATTAATTTTTTATGTAAAAAAATTATTCTATGTAAAAATAAAAACTTGTTCAGTCCTTTTTAAGTGAAGTTGAACTGTCATTTTACTTTTGCAAGGGTTTACACAAATCACATATAAAGTTATCGTCCTCTTCTTCTGAACCACAGCATTCTTCGTGTGCCCACCCTAGGCATCCTGAATACTGTATCCAGCCTTCATTGCTCTTAGAATTTGAGTAAATGTCGTTGCAGTAAATACAGCCTAGATCTTCCTGAAACCCATCTTCACTAGATCAATCTTCTTGATCAATATTTCTCTTAGTTGACACCTTTGCCTTTTTGTTTTGTTTTTCAAACTTGCTCTTGTTTGGTTGCCCATTTTTCTTTTTTTCTTTTAGTACCCTTTTACCTTCGAAGAGTTTTCTTTTTATCACCATCTTTCCCTCATTCTTTTTTTTCTAATGCGACCTCTAACTCTCTCTTGTATGGCGAGGAAGTTAAAATAGCAGTTTTCCCCTTTCGTGTATCGCTTCTCTTGGTATTGTTTCGGTCGTAGTGAGGTGGTGGGATGATATCTCTTGGTGAAACAATGAAAATTGGTTGTTCAGGTGACACTTGACATTGGCAAGATTTGGGCATGGGATCTAAAGTCTTTGAACAACATGGTTCATCAAAAGGGTGAACAACCTTGTCTGGTGTGGTTTGTGAAAAACTATCACTTTCAATTAGGCCTTCTGGTGGTGCTACAGGTGGGCCTACTGCCTCTGAATCATGAGGTTGAGGACTTAGGAGATTTAAAGAGCTAGCCTCTTGAGGTGTCCTGTCTGTTGTCTCTGCTGGTCTAAATAGAAAATCCGGATACACATCCTTGTCAAAAGGATAAATTCCAGTCTTTTTGAATCCGTTCACATCGGTCTGCATGTTTGCCGCCTGGAGAAAAGCATTGCCAAACAGCTTAGACACTTGGTAAATCGTCACTGGCCTGCCTGGGTGCTGAGCTAGCCATTTTCGGACTTCCTGTTGGTAAAATGTACTAACAGGGGCCATGAAAGTAACATCTAAAGGCTGCATGCGATGTGAACAGTGAGGATGGAGGCATAACAGAACAACATTTTTAGCTCGGGCATAGGTTATAAGCTCAATACTCTTAGTGTGAGTTGAGTGACCATCAAGTATCAACAGAACTGGTTTTTCTTGGGATGGGTTGGGGAACTCAACAAACTTTTCCATCCAAAATAAAAATATTTCAGTTTGCATCCAGCCACTTTCGTGGTACTGAGCCATGGATCCTGGAGGTGCGTCATCCATTAGCAGTGGTTTTTCCCTTTTTCGTGGAAAAATAAACAAAGGGGGCATAAAATTCCCCGCCGCACTCATGCAAATTTCAACTGTCACCAAGGTTCCTCGTTCAGCTGAGGCTATGCAGCCTACTTGATTTTTTACCTTTTAGGGCCAATACTTTTGAAGGCTTGTTGGGTACTGTCGTTACACCAGTTTCATCTACATTATATATAGAACTGGGAGAAAATTTGTACTGTTTGTTTAGACCCTCCAACAAGTCAAAGAATGCTGAAACTGATTGTCTATTAAAACCCATTGCTCTTGCAATGGAGGTTTTCTCGGGATCTCTCAGAGAAACCCTCTCCTTATGCCTCGCTAAAAACCCATACAGCCAGTCTTTACCTGCCAGTTTTGTCTCATTAGAAAATTTATGTTTAATTTTATTTTGCACAGCAAGCTCATAAGCTAATCTACTGACATCAGTCAATGTAAGGCCGAAAAGCCTCTTTTCTAGGAGCAAAATATGTTCAACTAGTAAGTTTTCCTGTTCCTCATAGAAAACAGTTTTGTAGTGTCCTAATCCACCTTTAGCAGATGCCTCAGTAGCTGATAACTGATTTTGTTTTGCCTTTTTTACTCTATCTTCTAAAGTAGACTGAGGGACTTGAAATAACTTGGAGGCCTTAATTGTTAACTTATTTATTTATTTTGGTAATGTAACAGCTGTTAAGTTCTGATCTAAATACAGATGTGTTGCTCTTTAATAGAAAAAATTGACATGTAGGCTAAAATCAGTTTTATATAAATACAATTTTATAACATTTAGCTGTTGTTGCGTAACAAAGTCACTAGCTGTCTAGAATAGCTTTCATTTATCCCTTATGTGTTCTATTGGTTCTATTTTTTGAGTGTTACTCATAGGCGCTCTTCCATCAAAATTATTGAAGTGAAGACTCCAAAATATGTTGAGAAAATCATTTCTCGAAAATACCTCTGCAAAAAAAGAAATTTTATCTTCCCATTTTGAATTATGGTAAGATGTAATGTCTGGAAGAGGAATAAGATCCATGTTTATGATCATTCCCAAAAATGCTTTGAAATCAATATCTGTAATCGGTACCCACGTTTTCATACGAGATTGTGGAGAATTTAATTGAGACTTTCTTTCTTGGGCAAACACATTAGTTTCAGATACGATTTTCGCCATACAAGTTTCGTCAAAAAATAACTGGAAATATTCTAAAGGACTTGTATCCTTATCAAAAGTGCTAGGTAATACTGGGCCTTTATTGATATTGTACAGAGGAATTGTATGAGATGGGCCTGGATCATTTGTAGTAACATCAGTCCAAGTGCGTGGTCGGTGATTACGTCTAGGTCTAGGCCTACCTTGTATGTTTGGCTGCATTGGCGGTGGAGTAGCATTTTCCCTTTCTAAAGAGTTTCATTACGTAATGAGGGAGTTTCTAAGGGCTCAAAATCACTGTCACTAACACTGTCATTTTCATCACGATTATGTAAAATAACTTCTTCGACTTCACTACTGATCGATCCCTCTACGAGTGCACTACTAAAAGAAGCATTCATTATTCCTTCCACAAAGTCTTCAAACCCTTGATCGTATATGTTTGCCATTGATAAATGGGCAAATAAGAGTTTGTAAACACGCAAATAATAGCTAGAAACACTTAGTAAAATTAATACGTAAAATACACTGTACATTGATTAAAAATATTGATTAACATCAAAATTTAAAGGATAAATGCGCGGATCGAAAATGGAAGGGCGAATAAACATCTAACCTCACGGAAGGCTACAGGCAGACTGAGCGCGCGTCAGTAGACGTCGTTGGCTCTGCGGGAGACTATGAACATCCGGCCGCCCGCCATTTTGTCGCTCGAACATGGGCCGTGACCTTCAAAATAGACACAAACGGTTGTCTCTTGTTTAAATAAACCTTGTTTTACAGTTTTTACTAAGTTTGTTACCCAGAATGCTTTTAAATAATATTTTCAAAATTTTATGTTGCGTCAGTGGACGTCATTGGCTTTTAGTACTAGTTTAGGCATGACGTCTAGTAACGTCATTGGCTCGGAAAGTGTTTAATTCATTCACCACCTTCCCAGCATCACACCCAAGTTTATTTCCATTTTTAAGTTTGATATGATTACACTGTCTATTTTTATTTTTGATGGTGCCCAAAACTGTTTTTGAAATAGATTTCGAAGAATGAATTGATTTCGAGACATCTAATGCTTTTGCTGCTTCCTTTTTAAGTTTTACACGTTTTTTATATTTACAGAACACTATTTTAAGTAATCTTTTGAAGTTTTTTTTATTTATTTCGGAAAAACTTTAGTTTCTCTCTGGAAACCAATATACCCTTAGTTATACAATTACTGCGTGTTTTTTGCACAAACCTTAATAGTTTTTGTAGGACTCATTAAATGTTCTCTCTGGAAACCAATATACCCTTAGTTATACAATTACTGCGTGTTTTTTGCACAAACCTTAATAGTTTTTGTAGGACTCATTAAATGTTAATAGCTGCTGTTAAACTGACTGCGTTATTTTTAGAAAATAACATGTTTCTTGAGAAAGGTAACTGTTGATATGAGCAATGTTTCCAGGCCTTACGTCTCTTATTGTTTTGGAGGGTGTTGGGCTCCCTTTCGGAATGTTTCCTATTAATTATAGCCTCTTGGCCATAGTGATCCGAGATTACTGCGTTAACCACGGACACTGTGACATATGGAATGTTGGAAACGAAATTGTTTATAGCAGATTGAATATTTGCCGTTATTCGGATCGAAGTTTTGACAAGCAGCTCAAGGCCTAAAGACGTCAATAAATAGAAAAATTGTTTTTGGTAATTGGACATAAATTTCACTTTATTTCCGTCCTTTCCTAGAAAATCTAAACTTGTTAGTGGGGGAGGGTTGGGCATAGCGGCCACCCTAAGGAGCATATATATTTTTCCACCCCTAAACTTTTTTGAAACATTTTATAAATTCCTTCAACACTTAGTATGTTTACTTAGGTCTGATTAAAAAAATAAAAACAACTAGATTTTCAACTTATTTGTACATAATTTTGACTTCACCAAAAGCTGTCAAAGTGGCCACTGCTTGTTGGATGTAGGTAGTATGGAAAAAATAAAACGTATTTTGGTTCAGGACTCAAAACGATTGTATTAGGGTTTTAAACAAAAATAGGCATTACTGAAAGTATGTGAAACTATGAAATCAATGGTATTTACATAAATCACAAATAAACTCATCGTCCTCCTCTTCGGCTCCTATACAGGTTTCATGAGTCCATTTGAGGCACCCAAAACATCTAATCCAGCCTTCGTTTCCTTAAGATGTCGAGTACCAATCACCACAGAATAAAAAATCGACGTCGTTGACGTTGCCTTCATAATCATCATCATAGAGAACGTCATTCTTTGTCTGTAATAATGTGCGTTTCCCTTTATTTTTAATTTTGGCCACCCTTTTCTTAGGACCCTGCTGTTTCTTTTCGATTTCTCTTTCTATTTTTGCTTCTAGTCTACGTTGATACGCATTCTCCGTATCTTCTTTTTCTCTCTTAATTGCCATGAAAGTGGCCTTCCTTATATGGACTGGATGTTAGAACTTTTGCTGTTCCTTTCTTCCTCTTAGTTTCTCTTTTGATAATCCTATTGACCTTGGGTACAGGAACAATTTCATGTGGACTTACAGCAAATGAAGTGGACTTCTTGTTTGGTATACTGTTCAAATTTGAAGTTGTTTCTAGGGCACCAGCTGATGAGTGCTGGTAATAGACGGATCAAATGTGGCAGAAAGAAGCCCACTTCTTGATTGGATGATCAACTGAATGTAGGGACACCATTATGAAGGCGGTATTGTGGTTTTCAGAACTACCAATGAGTCCTGTTGAGCTACTGTTGTTGATAGTCTGAGATGAAGATGCACAAACTGGTATGACGGTGTTCTCATCTCCTGGTGCAGGGTCGTCTTGTAGAGTTATTTCTGTGGTTTTAGCGGCTGCATAATCCAGTTTTGTAAACACATTTCTGTTGATTGAGACGATTCCACATTTCTTAAAGCCTTTTATGGCGATGACTGCTGTAGCTGCCTTCAAAAACGCTTCACCAAGTAGGAATTGAGTCACTGTCCGTCCTGGATTATTCCTTAAGAACTTTTCAATGCTCTGTACAAAATACGTATTGAAAGGTGCCATAAACGCATCGTCGAGTGGCTGTATTTTATGACTGCAGTGGGGCGGATGCACAAAATAGTGTCATGATTGTCTCTGGCTTTTTCGATGAAGTCTAAGTTGTTCGTGTGAGTTACATGACCGTCTAGTACCAGTAGAATCGGGTCGTCTTTTGTTGGCTTTGAAAATTTTAAGAAGTAGTCAAACCATGAGGTGAATATTTCCATTTGCATCCAACCAGTAGGATGACATGCAAAAAGCTGATCCAGGAGGTGCACCATTTGCATTCAGTTTTCATTCAACGCCTTGGGAAATTCACAAAGGCTGATATAAATGTTCCTTCAGCCGAAACACAGACTACAAAAGTAGAAAGAACGCTAGTTCAACAGATATTAAAGAGCCGACCTTTTAGAGCAAGGACGAACGACTTGGACTGGATTGTTAAGAGCCCAGTCTCATCGATATTGTATGGTCTCATCCTATGAGGTGGGAATACGTAATATTTCTGGATGCCTTCCAAAATGTCAAAATATTTGATACATTAGTTTTGTTAAACGCTTGAGCCCGTGCAGCTGAAGTCGCCTCAGGCTTTCGTAATTCAATCATGGGGTGGCATTTTCTAAATCCCTGTACACAATCTTTCCCAGCAGCTTTTTTTTCATGACTAAAGTTAAGTAATGACTAAGTATGCCATTTTTAACAGCAAGTTTGTAGGCAAGAGCCTATAGATCAACGACTGTTACACAAAAAAAACGGACCTCCATCTCCAAAAGATGGTTAACTATTTCTTTTTCCTCCTCCGCAGTAAATATGGGCCACAGTGACCAAGAATATTTATGTGTTTACTGCATGAACATTTTTGTCGAGTGCACATCGTTTTAAAGTATTTCGAGGTACCTGGAACCTCTTAGCCGCGCTTTGCTAAGGCAACCCGTCCTTCTTCACTGCATCAATGGCCTTTTGCATAGCTTCAGAGTTCCAGGACTGATTAACGGTTTTCCTTTTATACTTAGACACCATACTGTTCTGCAAAAACATCACGGAATTAGAATAACTAAAAGAATCTCAGAAATCAAGTTTTATGCAGCATACATTGCGGGCAAAGTGGACATATTCCTGGGCAAAGTGGCCACGGCTATGTCCACTTTGCCCTCTAGCACGCCATTGTCTAAATACAATATTTCAGGTACAATCCGTTGTAGATCTACTGTTGAGACATATGAATTATGAGACAAAGCTAGAAACATGTCGTTTTGCAAGATTGATGTACAATTTACTTCAACTAGGCCACCAAATAAACTAAAGCCGTACATGGTAACTTTGCCAGCAGTGGCCACTAGTCCCACCCTTCCCCAAATTTAGTTTTGTTGCATATACTATATTATGCATACAGAAAATGGAGATCCCTTACCAGTAGCATATCCACCCAGGAGACCTTAACGAGGATGATAGAGACGACTTGAATTATGAAGTTCGTTGTGATGGAAGTGTAAAAACTTTCTCCGCATGACAAGTGTTGATTTTGAACATTTGCTTATTACAATTGGACACAAAATTACAAAACAAGATACGTCTTTCAGAGATGCAATTCCTGCCCGTGAAAAATTAGCAATAACTTTACGATTTCTTGCATATGGGGACTCTTATTAGAGGTTAAGTTACCTGTTCAAAGTGTCACAGTCAACTATCTCATTGTTCATTCCCATAGTTTGTGATGCAATCATTCAGGCATTAGAAGACTCCATTAAGGTATGCGTAATAATTAATTTATTAAATGAAAACTTTAGTTCGAATTTTTTTAACGTGTACGTTTCACTTTTTTAATGAACAAAGGAATAAAAAATACACATTTTACAAAGAAAACATTTATTGTAATCAAAACGTCATTAGTTCATGTTTAATACAACGGAAGTAAAACAGTCTTCCACGCCGTCGTCGGTGTTGTTGTCGAACAAACTGGTGACACGTCCACCCAACACAGAACTTGCACCAGAGCGAGGTCCTGACACAGAGCTATGTCCACATTCAGATCTTGGACCAGAGTACATGTTTTTTATTTTTCTGATCTCCAAATGGTACAAAATTTTGTTGATTTCATGTTTAGCCTCTGCTTGTAACATTTTATCACCAAGCCCCCATTTTATCTCGTTTGCTACGTGCTTACCATACACATCAAATTCGTCGTCGTCTTGTGATTTCTCCAAGGTTGAAGAGATTTTTTTCATTGCGTGGTAGGCGTCTTCTACCATTTGCGACGGTTTCTTCCTTTTGGGTCCTGGTTTGGCGGGTTGTTTCAAAATAGGTTGCTCCACCACTTCCGTTGATTTTGAATGGCCTGCCGGTGACTGATCGGAGTTGATGCTTGTTTCATCCTCTTCTTGTAACTGAAAATAAAAAAAATATATAACACACTATAAAGTAAAAGCTAGCTAGGCTCTTAAAACTGTTAATAAATATTAGTAAGAGAATATTATTTATTTATTTTTTAAATGTAAATAAACATATATATAGTACATATGTAATAATTTTAAATTTTTGAAATAATATAAAAAAAACTGATAACAACGTTTATTTTCAGACGCCAGAATCTGAAGAAGAGTAGCTGAAAATAAGTAACGGATATGAAACCAGATGGAATTTCCCACATTTCCTGGGTAGTATGGACGGGAAACATGTCATGCTGCAGGCTCCCATACATAGTGGCAGTGACTTCAACAATTATAAGGGATTTTTCAGTATTGTTTTGTTTGCAGTAGTCGATGCAGACTATTGTTTCACGTACGTTGCAGTAGGGTTCCAAGGTAGACTGTCTGATGGAGGAGTGTTTGGGCATACAACATTTAAGGAATGTATGGAAAAGTCTAGACTTAACGCACCAAAACCACGTAACCTTCCTGGTGGCACGTACCCAGTTCCTTTCGTTTTGCTTGCAGACGACGCATTCCCCTTGAAACCGTGGATAATGAAACCGTATGCAGGTACACATGAAAAAGGGTCAAATAAACGATTATACAACTATCGTTTATCAAGGGGTAGGAGGGTGGTTGAGAATGCCTTTGGCATCCTTTCATGTGTGTTTCGGGTTTTAAGGAAACCAATTTTACTTGAACCCTAAAAGGCGAGAAAAACTATACTAGCTGCAACGCATCTTCACAACTATCTGAGGAAAAGTGAATCGTCAAATGCCACATACACACCAGCTGACACTTTTGACGTTGAAAATATTGTAACGCATGAGCTTATACCAGGACAATGGAGATTAGAAGGCATGCCTACAGGAACTTTACTACGCCTTAAACGAGTCCTAAAAAACCGTCATTGTTGGCTGCTGAAATTAGGGAAGAATTCGCACGCTACTTTTCTAGTAGCGAAGGATCTGTTCCATGGCAAAATGAATATGCGTAAAAGGGAAATCGAAAAATGCGGATTAACAAGTTAAAGTAATTTAATTATATGAACAAGAATATGCCATTGTCATGCTTTTTTTTAGTTGTAATTAAAGATTTACGTTGATACTATGGTTTTTGTTGCTTAATTTATTTCCAAACAGTGATGAGGTAAATTAAAGAATATTAATAGTAAATGTATTCATTGGGAAACAATACATAAAGTATTGGTATAAACATGAAGAGATCATTTTAATTAATCCTCATTAAACATCTAATAAATATGCAGGGTTTGAAAAAGAAAAAAAATTAATATACAGGTGACGTAATATACGTTCTACTTTTCAAAATTTTAACAAATGTTATGACTGTTTATGACTTTTCTAAGAAATTAATTCTTGGGTATTTAGCTTAGTAAATAGTGTAGTATTTGTAGGAGTTAAGAAGTAACTATAGCCTATATACTGAAATCCACTTACCAAGCTATCCTCATTGTCAGCTGTTGCCCGCCCGGTCTGGCAGTAGCTTCTTGGCGTACATTTGTCCTTCAAAAACGCGAACATGTTGAAATACGGCCATTTAGGGTCCCCTTCTGCTCCCGCGCCACTTTTACCCTTCTTACTGTTGCGTTGGTATTGGCCTATTAGGCATCTCATCTTCTTTTCTACTCGCAATTTCGTTCCACGCGTCTTGTTTCTTGTTGCGATTTTTATAATCGGCACTTTTAGCGTCCCATAACACCGGGTAGTCCCTAAATAGTTCTATCAACTTTATAGGGGAGACCGGGGGAATCGCGCCACACTGTGCAATGCCGCCACCCCTTGTATCTCACCAGTGGTTGTGTGTGGAGGGGGGCTGTGAGTGTTGAACTCTAGCGGGAAACACTGCAATCAGTAGTACAGACGCTTATGGCCGTGCGGTGTGTTGGTGTAACGTAATAATAACAAATACGGTTTTTAGTGAGAGTCATCTAATTTTGAGTCTTTTGAAACTAAGAGGTAAGTGACTGTTATCCTTAAGTTAGATAAATCAGTTATATCTAGTTGAAAAGAGAAACTATTTGGCCATGTTTTCACGTTGTTAGTTGGGAAGTTAGACTATCTACCTTCCCTTAAACAAGCAATCTACGCCATTTTGTCTTACTGGGGTTATGCCGCCACATCACTCCGTGGTTGTGCCGCCATCCTTGTGTGGGTGGCGGCATAACCCCGTAAAATCAAAATTTCTTATATTGGCCCTACAACTTATTTGTTTTCTTTCTAGATGCCACGTATCCGGAAAAGAATAACTGAAAAGGCTAAATGGACCGAAGAAACGTTAAAACAAGCTGTCCGGCTGGTTTCAGAGGGAAAATCAGTAAAAAGTGTAGCTGTACAGTTTGCCATTCCAAGGTCAACGTTACGGGACAGACTAAAATCAGAAAAAACGTGCGAGCCTTGTATGGGAAGAAAACCTGTGTTTAACAAAGAGCAGGAAAATGAGTTAACAGCCAGAGTAATCGATTTAGCTAACATGTTCTACGGGATAACCATAACAGACTTGCGACGGTTGGCGTTTTCTGTGGCAGAAGAGCTAAAAATTAGCCACAACTTTAATAAGGAAACCCAGATGGCTGGTGAGGATTGGGTTGCAGGATTTCGGAAAAGAAATCCTCAGATCAGTTTGCGGAAACCATCTGCTACAAGTCTTAGCCGAGTAATAGGGTTCAACAAACCGGAAGTAGACTTATTTTTTAAGAACCTCGAAAATCTAATGGACAAACACAAATTTCCAGCCAGTCGAGTCTTCAACATGGACGAAACTGGGATTTCATCCGTTCAGAAGCCTGGCCACATTCTAGCACCAAAGGGCCAGAAACAAGTTGGTGGAGTAACTAGTTGGGAAAGAGGACGAAACGTCACCGTAGTCTGTGCCTTCAGTGCATCTGGCCAGTATGTACCACCTATGTTTATTTTTCCACGGAAAAGAATGACGCCTCTTCTTGAACGCGGTGGACCACCGGGTTCGATTTATGGTTGCTCTCACAACGGCTGGTCTAATGAGGATCTGTTTTTGGACTGGTTGCAACATTTTAAATCCGTTTGCAAGCCAACTGAAGACGAACCGGTTCTCTTGGTTCTGGACAACCATGGGAGCCATATTTCCTTGGACAGCTACACATTCTGCCGCAAGAATCACATTCACATTCTGTCGATACCTCCTCACACATCACACAAGATCCAGCCACTAGATGTGTCCTTTTATGCTCCGCTGAAAAGCGCTTTCAATAAGGAGTGTGACAAGTTTATGAGGGCTAATGTTTATCAGAAAATCACACCCTACGACATTGCTCACATTTTCAACCAAGCTTATATGAATGTGGCGACCATAGAAAAAGCCATATCAGGCTTTGAAAGCACAGGTATTCATCCAGTAAATCGAGACAAGTTTAAAGAAGAAGATTTCGTGTCTGAACGGCGTTTAAGAGCACCTGTCATTGAGGACCCAGATGGCGAGGAAAATCTTGAAGAAGAATCTCAAACCAAGCTTAACAACAATCTATCTCAGACTCCTGTGAACAACGAATCTAATATAGACCAAAACCAAGTCTCTGAAGAGCCAACAGTTGCTATCAATAAGCAGGATGGTTACATAGGGCTGCCAGGACCATCGGAAATGTCAAAGAAAATCACTTTAGAATCAACCTCTAACTGCAGTGGAAATATTACAGCAGTTATAAATAAGTTTTCACCACTCCCGGCTTTTGCAGCTGACCAGATAAAGGGAAATTCTAGGCGGAAAGGCCAGTCATCAATCTTGACATCAACTCCAATGAAAGCAACTCTAGAAGAAGCTTTAGAAAAAAGGAAACAGAAAGATTTGAAAAAATTTAATTCTGCCAAAAGGGCAGCAGCAAAACTATTGACAAGCAAGTTAGACATAGGTCTTTCGCCTAAAAAGAGACCACGTATTAAGAAAGAAGGGACAAGAAAACCTGGAAGGAAAACTAACGCAAAACGTGGCACCTGTAGACGTCAAATAGACTTTGACTCTTCTTCAGAGGAAGATGTTCAGTTAAACAAAATTTGTGACGATAATGAAGACGACAATACTTTTGATTTGTTTGGCGATGACGTTGAATACTGTTTAGTGTGTGGAGAGTATGGTCCTACTTCTGAAATGTGGTACCGGTGTGTAATATGTGGGAAATGGGCACACTCAGAGTGCAGTGGTTACGATTCCCCAGAAAACTACTCATGTGATTTTTGCTCAGATTAGAACGATAGAGAATAATTAGGCGTAATAGCTATTTAATAGGCCTAAACATATTTTTTAATGAATAGTATGACATAGACTAACTAATAGTGATTTACTACATGTGTTAATTTGTTAAGAATAGCAAAACTAATGCAGAGACTAAGTAGTAGCCATTTACTACACGTGTGATGTTTTTTAAACTTCTTAATTAATTTCTTCATTCAATTAAATATAATTTACTACTGTACGTTGTGCTTTATTACATCCTATTCTATTGCTCATAGATGATTTGATGTGCTTTGGTGGTGTGGTGGCATAACCCCAGTGGTGTGGCGGAATAACCCCAGGTATCGGGGTAATTCCGCCACTGTGCAAGCTTTTGGAAAAAACCATTTTATTTAGTTTCTATTAAAGATTTCCAATTTTAAACATCACTAAAAGATAGATTATTTACTGTAGTATGCTATGGTTATTACAATTTACATTAATCCTAACAAAATTTTGCATGAAAATTCAATTTCCCTTAAGGTGGCGCGATTCCCCCGGTCTACCCTAATGTTGTCTTTACTCCAGTCGAATTCACTCAAAAGTTTCTCCATTACTGCACAATCGTACACGCACAAAAGAACATGCGAACACAGCCTGCACAAGAAGCACTCTGACTACAAAATGAGTAGATCACAGTAAAAACATGTGACATCAAAGATGCCGCGGCAGCCTCTAGGGAGGGGCAGCTACATTTAGCTCTGCTAAAACAAAAATGCACGTGTAGCAGAGCTGTATGTAGCAGAGCTAGATATAGCTCAGAATCCCTTTGATGTTTACAGAAACTTTTGGATAGCACGTTTTCTGCTATATAGCAGAGAAAATAGGCTTAAATTTGCTATATAGCCGGGCTATATAGCAGATCCCCAGTGTCACTTTTTGTACTTTTAGCAGAGCCATATAGCTGTGCTACATGTAGTTCTGCTACACAGTGTAAACAGAGCTTAGCTGGCTTCAGCGGGATCAGATCTGTAACGTGACCGATTTGGGGATCTTTATGGTATCCGCTGCCACCACCGGATGATTCTGGAAAAAGAAATGAATTTTGTGCAACAACGTTTGAATTTTAAAACACTGTTTATTATTGATTAATTTATAAAAATTACACAATTTCGATTGGTTAAAAAGGAGGGGGAGCACTTCTGAATGAAATAAGATATTGAATTACATTATTGAAAGAATTTAGAAAATTGCATAATAGACCTACAGAGAATCACATGTTAACGAGTCTGAGGCCTGATCTAGACTGCCTTCCAGCACACGCAGGTCCTGAGTCTGCGTTGTCAGCAGTCTTATTGCTGTCCTACTCCTTACTTTCAACACTGCTGTACACTTTACAATTATTATGTCTCCAGTTAAATATTAAGACGTTTTACCAATTGGATGAAATTTTTATACAGGTAACCAAATAAAGCATAATTTCTTGAATTATAGTTCATATTGGGTTCGGGTCGTTACATCACCCTCTCCTCTAGAAAAGATGTGTCATAGGACTAAAGTAATGGCATATCTTGAATCTATTACATTTGTATGATAATAACTTATTTTTGTAAGTTTAGAAATTTTTTTTTCTTTGAAGTGTTCCCCACATTATTAATACATGTTACTAATTTAAGTTTACATAATCAAGATAGTATTAAGATTTAGGAATATTCATAATTATATACAATATTTTTTCCAGAGACACAAGCCGGTCAGAATATAGTCTTTTGATTTGTCACTTTAAAATTTTTCACAATTTTTTATTTACTACTTAATCATGAGGGGGAGTCATCCGAACAAAAGAAGCTTCTTGGATGGTCTCTGCTAATGGAGTTCCTTCCTCTACTCTCACTGTCAGTTGGCTCTGGTCTGGGCCGCTTGTGCTCTGAGTTTGACTTTGCTGCCGGCTGGTCGCGCAAAGACGTTTTACTCTCCTATGACATATAAAAACTACGAGCAGTATACAATTTAAACTTAGAACTACGTACATGATAATAAAATTATAATTCTTATTTACATTAATAACGACCGGTTTGTTTACATTATAACCTTGCAATAATGACTTTAACCCTATTTCTCCAGGGTCATTAGATTTCTTTTTATATCTTTTAGAGTTTCGAAAGTTAAGTTATTGTTAAATAAGATACGAGCAGTTTCATTGGGCTGCAATATGTTCACTTTTGGTATATGTAGGTGCGTAATATTCCTTTTATAAACTATATTCTCTGATTCTCGAAAATATTTTACCACTTTTCCCAAAAATATCACACCTTGATATTTGTTTTATGATACCTGAGGTGTTAACAACGATTTCTAAATAATCTTTTACAATGTCTGTTTTAATTACAGATATATCATCTTCAATGTTTCTAAAACAATTTAATATTACTTTGTAAGGTTCTGCAACACTATAAATCCAGTCATTGCCATTTTGTAACCAAAACGGTGAGTTTACATTCTTAGTTAGAACCTAGTTACACTTTTGAGTTACATAACTTAATCCCATAAACAGTGAATAGATGCAACCATCGAGTGTATGGTGTAACACACTTATTGAATTTGGACAAATCTTAACATAACTGTGCCTAGATTGAACATATTCATTTGAGGCGAGAGGTACATAGTACTTCCTATCTTTAGATATAAACAAGAAGTCGTGGTTAATTTTTCAAACTATCAATACTAGGTTGATAAAGTAGTATCACTTCGATTTTATAAGTTTCAAACTGTCTATCAATATTGAGCTTAATGGTACTGTAACAATCAATCTAAGGCTAGCTGGATTAGATAGTGCTTGTGCTGTACAAAGATCCTAATACAAAAATATATCTTCATCATTTGAAGGGGTCGGACTAACAAAGTGCCAACCATCATTTTGTTAGTTTTGAGTTATTTCATTTTGAAAGTTTGGTCAAATCTACAAATCATAATTTTTAAAACTATTTTGAGAAAATATTATTAAATATAAGCTTATGTAGTTATAAATCATTTTAATAAGAAATATTTTAATTTCTTTGGTCCAAGTATCAGAAAAAAATAAAACAAATACAAAAACATGAAAATGATGGTTGGCACTTTATTGCACCTTAGTAATTACTGAAAAATCTTAATTATTTACAGGATTAATAAAGTGCCAACCACACATTCCACGTTATGTATTAGGCCAAAAAAAACTGTTACGAGGTAAGAAAAAACTAATGTGACACAGGTAGTTGGAATTAAAAACAAAAAAATCATTAAAATTAAAATACATTGTTTTATTGTTTCTGGTTTTACAATGTGTAACACGATTTATTACAACGAGGTAGAAGGTTTACACACGTGGGATAAGATTATTATAATATTCGTGGAAAATTGGAGGAACAAACTTTAGCAATTGTTTCACGTCATCTAGTTTTTTCTTCTCAATTTTATATGCTTCACTGTACTT
The DNA here is from genome assembly GCF_021130785.1 of Homalodisca vitripennis. Classification (NCBI taxonomy): domain Eukaryota; kingdom Metazoa; phylum Arthropoda; class Insecta; order Hemiptera; family Cicadellidae; genus Homalodisca; species Homalodisca vitripennis. The sequence goes on along the minus strand of NW_025781685.1, from coordinate 40,928 downwards.
CAACTGCAGAACAGGATTTCCTTCTCGTCCTTTTTTCTTAATGCTTACAGTATTGAAGGCGGCATTCACCCTATGTTTAATCTTCATTTGAAGATGGTCCTCAACCTCAAACTTAAAGCATAGAACCTTAGAAAACAAAACTTTAGACTTATCATTGCAACACGATCGCTTTGTGTTAATATTTTCAGAATATTTTGTTAAATTCATGATGTCATTCTGTGTCATTGTTGTAACCATAAATCCACCACTATTAACGACAACATTCTTCCACTCATCAGGGCTATATACATTTTGATATTTCCTGGCATGCTTCTCGATTCTTCCGAAGTCACGGTCAGATGGTAGGTATGTGTGTCCAGGAATGAAAAACCAGTGTTCAATTTCTGAAAAAAACTTGTTTTTTACCAAATAAGACCACAATCCCATGATGTTCCAATTCTTATTTTGGCCTCCACAATTATCAGTGAAAATTACCAACTTCTTTGCCTTGACATTAGCTGATGTTACATATTTAAGGATACAGCTACCAATTTCATCGCTTCCTCTTTTTACAATGGATTCATCCCACATAAACATAAATCCCTTCCCTGTACCACAGTTGTGGATTCCAACATTGTAAGTCCACAATTTTCTTTTATAAAATGCCGGTCCACTCGACAACTTTGGCGTAGGAAGTGTTTGCTGTAAATCAATAGTTATTACGTGGACATCATCAGGTGAATCCTTAGCTTTGGTTGTATAATCTTTCAAAACTTCTCTTACACTTTCGGCATAACGTAAATGAAGTTCGTTTTTAGTTGAAGCAGTTTTTTCTCTTCTTCACTAGCATCAGAATTGTTGATGATAATTTGGAAACTATCACAAGTAGCACATGTATCAGACTTTAGAAACTTAAATCCAATGTTGTACTCTTCACAAAATATACGGCGGTATTTGTCCATGCTTGCTGGTGTTAAATTTCTTTCTTTACAATACTCTACATAAAGTTTGTACAAAATTGAAATATTCAAATCACTGCCAAGGTACACTTTGTTTGGATTTTGATGTCTACTATAGTGGGATTTGTATTTAGGAATGGCATCGATATGGTCATGGACACTTTTTAAAATATCATCAGGGATGCTGCGTGGCCTATTGTTGTGTCTTCCACGTTTGTCAGATGGTGGGGTACTAACGTTGGACTTAATGGCCTTTAGAACATTATTTATTCTACCCCTTGAATTTTGGAGACCATGCACACTCATGAAAGATTTTTTGCATAGCCTTACAGAATCTCCGTTGATCTTCACTTTGAACAGGAAACTATTCTGCTTATAGGATTCATCTGGATTTTTGCTGTATCTTCGTTTAATTGCTATTTTTTCTATACAACCAAATAGGTATGAATTTTGAATATTAAAATCACCCATGTCCCAAAATTCATTAAACAACTTGCTTTTTTGAAAATCATTAACTTTTTCTTCAAATTTGAGAGGACACTTACACATTAGTCCTATAGTCCTTGATTCTACAGTTTTTTTACTTTTTGTAATGTATTCCCGGCCCTCATTTCGTCTTTTTTTGTTTCTTTCTATTCTAGTAGCATGAGACTTACGTTTGCGTTTCCTTGGGCTTTTAGCAAGAGACAGAAAGGGTACACGTGAAGAGTCCAGAACTGAGCCTCCTTCCTCTGTATTTTCTTCCATCTCTAAAGTAGGATCATCTACATCTTCACTTTCGTCCGTTGATGGGAGAATGTTTCTTGGATTGGCTTGTTTATTTCCCATTTGCCCAATCTGGAACCAAAATACATATTTTTAATAATAATGCTTCACAGACCTAAACTAAATAAATATCCACAGTAGGCCTATCGTAAATAAAACTAAAGTTGGCTGAAAGAAGAATATGTTGCTGTCGGACAGCATCTAAAATACCACGTTAATTGTTTAGTTTATTTGGTTATCATCCTTTTCAACATAAAAAATTCAAAAGTTTCAGTTTTTAACGTCAGTGGTGTTTTCTAATTTTTTTATGGCCTAAGTTAGACAGCCACCATATACTAGAGAAAAAATATGATTTTTTTGTAGTAAAGGAAATACCGTAATAATAATTTAAATGTAGGCCTACCGGTATGTTATTAGTTTTTCACTCATTCAAAACTATTGGTTTTCTACAATTAACTAATTATTTAGGTATAAGAAAGTGCCATCCAGCAAGAGGTAAAAACTAGGCCTAAAACAGTGCCAAGCAACAAAACATTATGTCATAACTTTTACTTCTTATTAAAGTTTTTTGGGTAAATAAACCACAAACAAGTTTAACTAAAGCTTCCTCTGGTAATAAAAATACATTAAAACTAATTTAAATGAACTAATTATACACTAAAAGTACATAAATGCTAACCAACAAGGACATTTCTTTGAGGTTAGGATTAATAAAGTGTCAAGCAACACTTACCTTAAAACTGAAATTTGTCCTTTTTTCCGGTGTCCCAGGGATGAAATCTGGATCCAAATCACTATCATCATTAAATAAGGGTGAGTCTGAATCGGAGTCGTCACTAAAATATAACTTTTTACGTATTTTAGGTATCTTCTCCATTTCTATTGCCTTCTCCTAAATGCTGTTTGGCACTATATTCATCAAAACAATTGTGAATGAACAGCTGAGCTAATAAGAAGCAAACCTGTTTCTAGAGACATCTAGCGGGAATTTAAGAAAACAGATCAGCACTTATTAAAGCTTACTGCAAATGCCCACAGATCGTGCTCATAGTTCCATTTGGCTAAAAATGATGGTTGGCACTTTGTTAGGCCGACCCCTTCATTTACAGGAACAATTAGTTTCAAATGAGATGGTATACTATTTTCAATTTTATTCAAAACCTTTGTAAAATCATGTGGATTTACTAATTTACTGCTTATCTTACCAGAGTATATAAGTTCTATTGCTTGCCTAAACTCTAATACTCTTAGCTTAGCTACATCAGCAGTTTTACTTAAATGTCTTAACATTGTTGTAATTGTCATATGTTTTGCTAAGGACTGATGTATACACCAGTGTATACATATATTCCAGTGTGTGTTATTATATTCTGTTCATTGAAATTCGTTAATGACGTTATTCATCTATCGTTGGCTATCATTATTTCATGAATAGCTTCAGTGTTAGTTACAATTCTAGAATTAATATCTTTTATCAAAGTTATTTGTGTATAACTCGAGCTAACAACTGTACCACTGATTAACTTTTGTTCGTCTAATTTGTAATCTACATGTTCTAAATCTTCACTAGTCGGTACACCAAATAACCACTTTAATGCGTAACCTCCTGCATTTATAAGTCGACGCTTATTTCTAAAATTTCCAGCAGGTGGTAAAAGTTTTAATAAGTCGGTTATATCACTCCCATACTGTTTGATTCCTTCCTTATATATTCAGACTCGAGGTCTTCATCCCAGACGTTTACACTGATATTTTTAAACTGTTCTAATGCTATACATCTTTCTTTCAATGATATCAGTTCATCAAGGATCTCCACTAGATCAAAGTCTAAAACGATTCTCCATTCATCTCCGGATATCACAGTCTTCTAGCTTCCTAAACACAATTCCTTGGCTCATTTCAGCTGATTTAACCAACGTAATAATCATTAGTCCTGTAACAAAGGTTATACTTGACATCTATAATCTAACTAATCTTTTATTTTATGGATATTCAATGTTGCTTAAACTAACTTCTCCTTATTATAATATCACAAAATTGAGTGGGAGTATTTGATTCACCTTAATCTTCTTAAAGTAACTCGAATTATTCCGTTCACTTGTTACAAACTTTTATGGCCTAAGAAAAACACAGAAGTGTTAGTACTCTCAGTAATTTCATGTGCTTGTGTGGATATATGCAGACAATTTTTAGTCTTCAGGGATCCATTGTTTCGTTTTCTCCCACACGATATTCGAACTCATTCAGCAGCATTCGTTTCACATTTTCACTTTTGTCAAACTGATCATATTCACTTCACTCGCTACTAAGTTGTTACCCTACAAGATGAAATTTCAAGAATACTCAACAACTTCGGCTTTTTTCTTACTTCTCTCATAATATAACACCTTACTTCGACATTATTATAGTACAACTTGTATGCTTCTATTTACAACTCAACTTCATAGTCTTCCAGTCTGGCTGGCTTCCTCCTTTCCCTGACTGGTCTTTCATTGTTTCTTTCTTGGGCAGGTTATAATCCACTCGGTCCGGCTTGCTCTGCTGCTTGGCTTGGTACTGTTGGATCTTCAACCTCCTCTTTTGCATCCCTTGCTACTTCTTCGAGGCTTATTCCTTTTCTTGCTTCCTTACTAGGAACTATACTAATACTATATTAAAAACAAAAGAACCAACATATCAGCTGACGACCGTTGCCAACCTGACTATAATCATAATGTACCCTGTCTGCATGTGACAACCATCGTTCTTGCCGTGCACAGGAAAACTAAACATGTTTGTAACTCAATGACTATTAGCGTTATTACCATGACTACCCCCTAGCAACTTCTGCTCGTTTGTGACTCAGTGTGTGCATTAAAATCAGAAAAGTGTCCAATGGAATCTTTGAATTTTCCAACCACGTACCTTTTCTCATGCCAACACTACTACGGCATTGCCTTAAGCTGCATCGCCAGCGATCCTTGGTTTCACTCAACAGAAGTGTCATATTGTGTCCTTCAGCACACAACCTGTTCACTATGTAACCCTTTTTTGGTTTGTAGATACCTAACGGCTTTTTCCTTGCTATTAACTTCCCGGGACATCAAGAACAGCGACATAATTAGAACAAGTAGATACAAGAGACTGACTGACCACTGAATATGTCATATAACGGAGTGGCTAGGGACGCGCGGCGCGGCGCTCACCGGTTGATAAGATAAGATAACGCAACAATAGTGAATCTTGCCTAATACAGGCCTTCCGTGTTTCAATTAAGTGCCCCTAACATTAACAATCAGAATAAGACCCTTCAAACAATATGCCATCGCTATAGAACATATTTAGAGACTGGTGGCCCTCTTCTACAAAAGACCCGCAGAGTGATAGGCGGTAGTGTAACAGATTCGCACACCTAGTCGATTTAAAAACTCAACCACAAGTGTGAGTCATTTTCAAATGATTCAACATAACAAATTAGGTCATTCAAGTAACAGATGACTTTATTACAAAGGTAACGGTTTAGTATCGCATTCAAGGCTTTACTGAATAACGTGGTTGAAGTTGAAAATCCCATCGGCAGTCTGCAAAACTGTAGAAGTCTATCGGGTGTTTTATGGCTAGGATATGCCTATTTTCTTTCCTAACCTTCATGGAATGTAAAAGTGTGTGCTTTGTTCAAAGAGTTTAAACCAGGTTTACTGAAGGAATGGGGTGGACATCTGTTTTCAACTATGCATTAACCTTCTTGAGATCCGCTACCATTCTGTTCATCATTTTTTCACTAAAAATACTAGGCTTGCATATTCTGTGTAATCAATAAATTCCTCTAATATTTTGGTTTGTACTATAACATCATAATTTATTTAATTTTTCCCTGTTTTACTCTGCCTATAAGGTGGTGAGTTTACAGGTTTTGTATTCGGTTTTAATTCGAGTTTAACAGGAGGTATGTTTGCAGGAGTTAAATCAATTACCTTTGTTGCAAATATGTGCCTGTATTTTTGTAAAACGTTAAGGACTTTTTTGTGTTCTTCGAGGGTTAAATTTGGTGAGATATCAAATGTTATCCCGTCCTTATCTGTCAATAGTTTTTCCTGTGTCACTTGTAGTGGGATAGTGTTCCCGTGTAGGCTGTGATTTAAAGGGTTGGGTAATGTATATGTCCTATCGTAGTATGTGCGGGTATCCTTTTTGGGAAATTTGATGCATTATAAATATTTACAATTGTATCTGTACCATCTTCTCCTTCTGAAAGATACGCAAGACTTTTTTTTATTTTTAAGGCTCCCATACACGGTCAATATTATTGTGCAGTATTTCGCAATATGATTGAAGGAGCGGCCACAAACAGTTTAATATATTTTGTGCAACCAGGGGGATTAGTTTAGGCTTGCATATTCTGTGTAATCAAGAAATTCCTCTAATATTTTGGTTTGTACTATAACATCATAATTTATTTAATTTTTCCCTGTTTTACTCTGCCTATACGGTGGTGAGTTTACAGGTTTTGTATTCGGTTTTAATTCGAGTTTAACAGGAGGTATGTTTGCAGGAGTTAAATCAATTACCTTTGTTGCAAATATGTGCCTGTATTTTTGTAAAACGTTAAGGACTTTTTTGTGTTCTTCGAGGGTTAAATTTGGTGAGATATCAAATGTTATCCCGTCCTTATCTGTCAATAGTTTTTCCTGTGTCACTTGTAGTGGGATAGTGTTCCCGTGTAGGCTGTGATTTAAGGGGTTGGGTAATGTATATGTCCTATCGTAGTATGTGCGGGTATCCTTTTTGGGAAATTTGATGCATTATAAATATTTACAATTGTATCTGTACCATCTTCTCCTTCTGAAAGATACGCAAGACTTTTTTTTATTTTTAAGGCTCCCATACACGGTCAATATTATTGTGCAGTATTTCGCAATATGATTGAAGGAGCGGCCACAAACAGTTTAATATATTTTGTGCAACCAGGGGGATTAGTTTAGGCTTGCATATTCTGTGTAATCAAGAAATTCCTCTAATATTTTGGTTTGTACTATAACATCATAATTTATTTAATTTTTCCCTGTTTTACTCTGCCTATACGGTGGTGAGTTTACAGGTTTTGTATTCGGTTTTAATTCGAGTTTAACAGGAGGTATGTTTGCAGGAGTTAAATCAATTACCTTTGTTGCAAATATGTGCCTGTATTTTTGTAAAACGTTAAGGACTTTTTTGTGTTCTTCGAGGGTTAAATTTGGTGAGATATCAAATGTTATCCCGTCCTTATCTGTCAATAGTTTTTCCTGTGTCACTTGTAGTGGGATAGTGTTCCCGTGTAGGCTGTGATTTAAGGGGTTGGGTAATGTATATGTCCTATCGTAGTATGTGCGGGTATCCTTTTTGGGAAATTTGATGCATTATAAATATTTACAATTGTATCTGTACCATCTTCTCCTTCTGAAAGATACGCAAGACTTTTTTTTATTTTTAAGGCTCCCATACACGGTCAATATTATTGTGCAGTATTTCGCAATATGATTGAAGGAGCGGCCACAAACAGTTCAATATATTTTGTGCAACCAGGGGGATTAGTTTATTAAGTAGAATTGTTTTGGAGTGACAAAGAGTTTTGCGTGCTGTGAGTTGATATTTAGTTGAAGTTATGTGTGAAGTCGATGCTGCAGCATGTGTTGTGATCGCATTGCTATTAAAGAAGAAGAATAAGAGGAAAAGTGGATATGGCTGAAGGAGTGGTTAAAGAGAAGGAATGAATTTATCCATGAACGACTGTTGAATGAGCTTCGTAAATGTGAACCGAAAGATTTTAAGAATTTTGTAAGATTAGACACAGAATCATTTGCTGAGTTATTGCGATTGGTTGAGCCTCATATAAAAAATAAAAACACTACTATGAGAGATGCTATTCCCTCAAGCCAACCTTTATCAATAACTTTGCACTAAAGCCAACTTTTATCAATAACGTTGCGCTACCTTGCTACAGGAAATTCTTTTGAAGACCTGAAATTCACAAGCGTTATTTCTCCATAAGCGATCGGATGAATTGTTGAGGAAACCTGTGATTCTATTATACATAGCTTAAAGGATTATATAAAGGTAAGATCAATACATTTTTTGTTTGATCACAATCTTTATTTCGATTCGTATCAATGTCGTACTAGACAAAATAAACTAGACATAGACAATATTCTAAGAAAAAGTTATTAGCTAACAGTAATAGTGTTATTTTGCTGACAATTTTCCAAGATACAAGGGTGTGAAATTAGCAAAGTATGTAGGTTAACGCACTTGTTAACTCTGATCATTTGGAATCTGAGAAATGTTGAATGTGTGGAATTTTCTGAGACTGCAAAGTTTCTTGTAAAGCTGGGTTTATTCATATTTGTTGTCCCCGTGGGTTTTGGGGTTGGATTGAAAACATATTTTAGTTCTATGGTGTGCATATCGTCACCTTAAATGTAAAACCTTGTAAATCAAAAATATGAAATTTTACAGGAGGCAATAAAAACTGTTTTTTATTGTTATTATAGGACGTTTTAAAAACTGTTTTATTTTGAAAATAATAAAAATTTGTTTTAAATAGAATAACTAACTTTATTTCACCCTATCATTTTTGTTAATATTTAAAAAATGACATACAAGGTTTGCATTTTAATAACAGCTTTGATGTACGAGGTTTTATTACTTATGTGGTTTTCATACTAGTCTGCATAAGTGGGTTTCATATTAATTCTATTAATAGTCTATGGGAAAATAATATTAAGAAAATTGTACACAATAAATATAAAATCCACGTTTATTCAAAGACTTATCAACAACAAATTGTTTACGTATGGAGATAAAAAAAATTTCAAAAAACAAATTTACGCTCCTACATAAGAAACTAGAAATTAAAGGACAGAGTACCTGGAAGAATATAAACTAACTCTGTTTTTAAAGAAAAATGTATTTAAATGACTTGAGCATACTGAAAAAGAAATACTTGTAAGTGTTAAGGTATTACGATACATGAGCAGTTGTCCTCCTCGCCACAGATGCTTTTAGATTCATTTTTGTAGTGAGGAAGGTTGTCGTAGAAGCTGTGCACATCTCTTGGTAGCACGTTTTTCAATGACAGTAAGTCCTTGTACAATCTTGATTTGATGGGGATTTGCTTCTTATGTAATGTTTTTAAAGAAACTTCATATGGGGGCTTTTTGATCCGTTGAGGAAGATCTAAAAACTTATCCGAAAAGTTCAGCTTGACTTTAATTGTTCCTTCAGGCTTGTATTCTATGACCCTCAAGTTAGTTAAAAGAGGATCCCCCCTTTTTTTACCTGGACGTATTGAAAACAAGTGTTGTATTTTCTGAAAAATGTGTGATCCAAATAGTTAACTTTGTAAGGCCTTGGATTAAGTCTAGCGGTTTTACACACCTTTACATACCCAGCAGGTGAATAAATTTCTCTATTGCGCAGCTTTCTTTCTATCACGCTGTGCATAGAGTCACACTCCATTTGGGTGTGACCCTTTTCAAGGAATTTTTGAGTTATTATCAGTCCAGTTACACTACTAGTAAAAAGAAGTGCATTCGATAGTACACAATTCCTATTTTGGTAAGTACACCCGTCGCTGTACAATATGACATGGTCATATTTTGATCTGTCCACCTCATTAACTAAGAAATGTGTGATTATCGATGCAAATTCATCTGCGTCCAGACCTCCTTCATTTTCGTTCCAAATGTAACAAAATGCGTCATTAGTCTTCAGGTCATAGAAAGTGTAGTTATGAACTTTAAGTTTCATTTTATAGTACAAGGTTGAGGCCTTTAAAGAAGGACTTAAAAGTACAGCCTGCATGTCCATAGAGTACACAGCCGTTCTTTCATCTGTATTCCCTTTGTCAGCATCTTTTTCTGATCTTGCTTCATCTTTCTTTTTAATATGTTCTTCATACAACTCTTGTGTTAAGTTTCCTTTGTTAAATGAACAACATAGATCGCACTGATCCTTTTTAGGAGAAAACAATCCAAGATTTAATTCATCAAACAGAGAGTAAAACAAGCAGTCAGAAGCTATAAACTGCTTCTTTCCCTCTGACTCACATTAACTTCGATAATGCCTGTAAAGCTGAGCTTTCTACTGCCAGTTTGGCTCAAGATAGAGTTTTTGGGTGTTTTTTCGGCAATAGTGGGATTCTAATTTAGGTAGCATAGCAAAATACTCTTTGATAATTTTCTTGCGAATGCTGTCTTCCTTTGCCGTTTTATTATTTTTAACTGATTGTACGTTTTGCTCAACGTCATTATTGACATCTCCATCTAGTCCACTATCACCCTTTTCCTCTGAATTCTCATTTTCTTGTCTTGCAGAGGGATTTGAAACCCAGTTTGTAACTGACCATTCTCCCACAGACAACGTACTCAAAAACATCTTTTTGCAAACTCTTACTCTCTCTTCATTGTCATCCAAATTCAAATGATAATATAGAGACCCTTTACGACGGAATTCTACGGAGTTAACTCTTCTATTAGAAACAAATCTTCTGTCAACTAATTGTTTCACCAATATTTTCCTCTCTTTCCAATCCAATTGCCAAAAATGTTTAAATAGTTTTTCTCTGATTTCTTCTGAAAATTTGTAGCACTTAAATTGGGAGTTAGGTTTAGCTTCGCATTGACAACGTTGTTTCAGTTTTTTTTTTGGGCCTTCTAACGTCAAACATATTTTTATTGGAATCATTATTCCTCCTTCCAAAATATTCCTCCCCCTTCATTCTCTTTGCTTTATTTTGTTCTGACTCCCATAATTGTTTCATAGGTTTTTTATTCCGTTTGCGTTTTCTTTGATTGTTTTCATTGCCTCTCATTTCATGTTCTTTTTCTGCATTTGAATCGACTTCCTCCAAATCTGTTGGTTCATAGTTGTCATCAGCAATCTCTTGTGAAGGAGTGTTATCTGTCTGTACATAGTTTTCATCGAGTATCTCTTGTATAGTAGTATTTTTTGTGTGTACTTCAGCCTCTAGTGTAGTTTCATTTTCAAGAAATGAAGAATAAGAAACGTATTATTCAATAAATAAGAAAGTTAAAATACTTCTTCCTGCAATTGTTTTAGCATATTATACTATTTTCTCAGTTGTAAAACAAAGCAGAAGGCGGGGAGTTACTTCAAAATAAAGGCTTTAGACCAATGAGACGTAGCCATTGTGTGAATAAGTTGTATACTAACATTTTATACTCTTATTACCCTTCAATAACTAATAAGAGAACGGTATTATACCACTTACTGGAGGATCCGAGAAGTGAAGACCTTTGGTATACGGTTATACTACAATTACTTGATTAAAAACACACTAACTGACCTTTCAATTCGCGATGAATAATTTAGGGCAGCTCACTAACACATCCTATAGACGAACTAGGAGTCTCATTAACATGGTCATCTGCAAAATAAAAGACATTCTTTAATACTCTTGGCATAATATTTTTTTTAGTTATTGCATAAGAACACACTGAAATATTTTGATTACAGGCTCCTGTCATAAAGATTCTGGATTCCAACAAAGTCTTGTTGTAACCTTATAAAACACCAGTAGGCGCCCATAAGTATTGATAACAAACTTGCATAAATGTTATTCTGAAATAAAATCACAATAAAACACTTTGATGGAAACAACAAACGTTTTGTAGTCTTAATGAAATGTGAGAATACCAGCTAAGAATATTGTTAGAACACTGCCTGGAGTGAAAGGCCCAGCTAGAGCCCTAGGTGACCAACCCAGCAAGAAATAATTTCGGGATTTGTCATTTGACGAAACAATATTAAATGCTATCGTGATCAACACAAATGTAAAGCTCGAGAAAATAAGAGCAGGCCTGTATGTAAATACAAAGAAAATAACTACAGAAACACAGGCATCTTAGAGTTAAATGCATTAATAGGTCTGTTGATACTGTCATCGATCTTAAGCTCCAATGATGAAAAAATTAAATCATTATTTACTAAAGATGCCTTTAGTCGTCCGATTTACTCAGCGCAATGTCTGAGAAGAGGTATGAGATGCTTTTGCTATGCCTCAGATTTGATGATGCAAACACAAGACATATAAGAAAAGCTAGTGACCCAGCAGCTCCAGTCTCTGAAATATTTCAAAAATTTGTTATTAACGGCCAAAGTGTATATTCTGCTTCAACTGAAATGACAATCGATGAAATGCTTGTTCCGTTTCGTGGAGGGTGTGGTTTTAAAGTTTTTATGCCTAAAAAACTGAAAAAGTACGGCATACAAATCATGTGTCTGTGTGACGCAAAAACGTCATATTTAACAAATGCCTACATTTACACAGGAAAAGACAGTGATTCTAGGACTCTCGATGAATACGAAAAGAAACTTAGCATTCCTACCCATTCAGTCATTTGACTATGTTCACCAATAGTGGGCAGCAATAGAAATGTTACTGCCGATAATTGGTTTACTTCCATTGAGGTTATTGATGAGCTACAAAGAAGGAAGCTCACATATGTTGGCACTATAAAGAAGGATAAAAAAGCTATTCCAGAAGAGTTCCTTCCTAGCCCAGGTCGGGCAGTCATGTCATCTATTCATGGATTTAGGAACAAGATGACAATAGTTAGCTTTGTACCGAAAAAGAACAAAGCTTAACGTACTGAACCATATACCAAAACATTTCTCTATGCTTTTGATCAGCCATGTATGGATTACGTATTTATTTATCAAACGTTTTACTTTTAAAAGTACGAACACGTGTCATTACAATGAACTCCAGTTAAATGTATGTTTTTATTGAAAATGTATGGTATTTGTGCCTGTATCTTAAAATCCTTTTCTTAACTTATGGAACTTATATCTGTAAATGAAGAAACTATTTAACTTATTCTGCATGAATTTTAATTGCACACATTCAGAACTATTCTACGAATACAAAGAATTAACGTTAGTTGTGTACATTTTCTCATTCTAAAGTATAGAAAATGTTTATATCTGCCTGCAAGCATGAGTTCTGAACACATTTATTGTTTATATTCTGGCAGCCTTCCCCTACCAGAATACTTCATATGGAGGCTTACAGTTACTATCAAATTACATTATCTACCAAACATGATGTAACGAAATTGCCTGATGCATGTGGTTGTTCAAGGGCTTGGTCAGTTTCACCGTTATTCAATAACTTCTCAAAAGGACGCCTTCTAAGAACTTCCTGATTTCAAACATCAAGAATAACTCATTCATATATTGCTTTTTTAACATACATATTTATAAACTGTTATTAACTAGAACAGTAGTATAGAAATTATAAAAGACTCATTTTCTATCACAATCTTCAATTAATGTTTCTAAAAGTTTTATTACTTATATTAACTAAAGGTTTTTTACAAGTATTCTATAGAAATTATTACCTTCAATTCATTAGTATTTTAGTTTTAATTCGTTCAGTTTACCAAAATGGAAAATATGGTCTTATATAAGTTTTGTATTTGTACAAGTTGTGATTTAATTTATATGTTTCTACTGCGTTCTGACATTATATCGACAAATTTAATTAGAGTTAAGCCAATGACTGACAGGCTTGGGGATAAATTTCCCGTTGCACCATAACCTTCAATCATCGTGTTCATACACGTCTTACGCTACCACGGACCTATATATGCCTACCACGGCTTCTGATATCTTATCCTTTACTGTATAAGGTCCATTCCACCGGAGTAGTAGCTTTTCTGGTTTTCCCTGCTTTCTGGTCGGAGTCCATACCATGATAAAGTCTCCCACCTCGTAATCCAAATAAAACAAAGCGTCTTGTCTACCTTTTGTCGCCGGTGAGTCTGGGCGATCATCCTAACCACATCTCGCCGACACTGCCGTACTCGCCTCAACACCACTTCCGCTTCTTCATCCCCGCCGTGGTCGTGGGCTAGGCTGAGGTTCACAGACAGTCGTGCCTATCTGCCAAACATCCACTAGAACATTGACTGCTTCACAGTTTCTTGTCGAGCCTCCTCCCATCCAATGACTTTGAACAAAAGGTAGCTCATGGCATTTTTTGTTGCTAACTCCTGACGAAGAATAGTGTCGATAATGAAAAGTCTCCACAACACGCACCACGTCCGAGATCAGAAAACTCGTGGCCGCTAATTTGGATTGAGACCACCTACGGAATTTCTGGAAACGGCGTTCAACTTGCACTCCCAATAGCTATAACATAAGCCCTTCACTTTGGAATAACTCCAGCCGTTTAGAATGGGTACGAATTATCTATTTTTAATCGTCCATCATCAGCACTTAAAACCAACGACAAACAGTGCACAGCATATTTAAAACTCAGACCTCTCCGGTGGACCATGTCAAATGGAAAAAAACCTACGCCACACCCACTACACGAGAGTCTCGTGTCGCCATCATGAATAGCTCGCGAAGTAAGGGAGCCAGCAACCCGTACCCGGTGGCAAACCAAGGATGTCTAATAAAATAAAATCATTTCTCTTTATCTCGGTAGTTGAAATATAAACATAAACATTTGCGCTGAAAAATTTATATCTCGGTAGACTTAGTTCCATAATCTCCATTTATAAAAAAAATCTTTTTTTGTTTAAATGGAAGAGTATAATGCCAACTGTTACAAGTGTTATAATAGAGGAGAAATTATTGATAAAAAATATTTAGTTTGTAGAGACTGTAATTTAATTTTGTACGAAAGACCTAAACCTAAGAAATTACGAAATAAACTAACACATTTGAATAATCTGCTTATAAAATTACAATACGGAGATGAAAAACAAACAAAATTTGTTATAGAGTTTAGGAAAATAAATAAAAATTTTTACTTATCTCTTAGAACCGTTGAAAAAATTATTTTCCTTTTCAAAGAATACATTAGGTTTGTAGGTATCGATACACACGTTTATTATGAAAAGATATTACCTGTATTTTTTCATTATCTGGATGTTAAATTTGTCTACGACTTTAAGCCAGAAATCCTCGATGATTTTATAGTACATTTGGAGAAATTAAACGAAGAACCTCGTGAAAAGAATGCGGTTTTACTCACATTCTCCCCGACTTCTCGAGTGATTGTTAGCAAATTTCATTTTTTCCGTCTTTAAATTTTTTCTATTTAAATGGAGTTCTTGAAAGAGTTAAATGATATTGGAGAATGTAAGTTTAAAGAGTATAAGAAGTTAAATGAATTGGAAGAAAGGAAGAAACATAGAATCTTGAATTTGGAGAAAATGAAAGATAAATTCGGGTTTACAATAATTGCCGAGTTGGAAGATTGTAAAGTACACTTGCCGAACAGATTTTTGACTGTTTTGGATGAGAAAAAGATTAAAGAATTAAACAAAAATGAAAAATTACACTTGGTTGTTACTGGAAAGAAGACTATTAAAGATAAAGACTGTGTTACTATCAATTTTGTAGAGTAGAAGATTTTTCGTCGTAGCAGACATTTCAAATAGATTGATTTGACAGCTCAAGAAAGTAGAAGCAAACAGCTATAGATTCGGTAATTTTTCATTCGTGAGTTACAGATTCGTTTATTGTCCTTTAAACAGTATTTTTCATTGATTTACCGTCTGTCCCAAAAGTGAGCTAGAACCCCCTTACTGTTTGATTTTACAGATTCGTTATATATATATATATATATATATATATATATAATATTCCTATAAGGGATTGGGGCTTGCAATTGTTCCCCATGAACGAGGAATTCCCAGTAAGCGCGAGTCATAAGCTCGCGTTGATTACGTCCCTGCCCTTTGTACACACCGCCCGTCGCTACTACCGATTGAATGATTTAGTGAGGTCTTCGGACTGGTGCGCGGCGATCGCCTCGTGCGGTCGCCGATGTTGCCGGAAAGATGACCAAACTTGATCATTTAGAGGAAGTAAAAGTCGTAACAAGGTTTTCGAAGGCAGATTCGAAAAATAGCCCCTCAAGTAGGAATTTGTACATGTGATGCAGAATTCTCTATGACGGGGGATATTGCTTACTCTCAATCTTTAGTATTATCGTTTTTACAATCCATTTCTACTACATTAGTTGGGACTTTACTGATTTTTAAGACTTATTGCAAGAATCCTACTTTCTTGTTGCACCAAGTCAGTATATGGGCTGCAAATGTCTCTGATCCAAAGATATTAGTCTCCAGATTTTCTTCTCATGAATCTACTGAGGTATTTTTAACTGGGAAAAAGAAAGAAGGAGAATCACTGGTAAAATCAACAAAGATCAGTTCTCAAGATTTTGATTCAGTTATGTTTCTCTATCAACATAGGATAAAAAAGAAGCCTTTATTGTCCAAAGTAAAGAAAGAAGAATTGAGAGACCTTTACTTCTTCTTAGATCACTTGGGATTCAAATTCAATTTTGATCAATCTATCCACATTTTCTTGGGATATACGGTGTCTGAAGATAAAATACGGAAGAACATATTAAAGAGTTGTGCCGATGCCATAGAGACTTGTGATCATATGATTTCTACAAGATTCTCATCTATTCAACAGCTACAGAACTCCCAGAGCTTATCAAGAAACGAAAGAATAAGATATCATGCTGTGAAGAAAGATCAGAAAGAGCTGTTACAATTTATGGAGATTTTAGCCAATGCTAATATATTGCGGCATATATTGTTGTTTAATGAGGTTCCTGCCCATTACTTCTATAAGTCATGGGTATATTCCCATGAAGGTATAGATAGCCTCGTGCGGTCGCCGATGTTGCCGGAAAGATGACCAAACTTGATCATTTAGAGGAAGTAAAAGTCGTAACAAGGTTTTCGAAGGCAGATTCGAAAAATAGCCCCTCAAGTAGGAATTTGTACATGTGATGCAGAATTCTCTATGACGGGGGATATTGCTTACTCTCAATCTTTAGTATTATCGTTTTTACAATCCATTTCTACTACATTAGTTGGGACTTTACTGATTTTTAAGACTTATTGCAAGAATCCTACTTTCTTGTTGCACCAAGTCAGTATATGGGCTGCAAATGTCTCTGATCCAAAGATATTAGTCTCCAGATTTTCTTCTCATGAATCTACTGAGGTATTTTTAACTGGGAAAAAGAAAGAAGGAGAATCACTGGTAAAATCAACAAAGATCAGTTCTCAAGATTTTGATTCAGTTATGTTTCTCTATCAACATAGGATAAAAAAGAAGCCTTTATTGTCCAAAGTAAAGAAAGAAGAATTGAGAGACCTTTACTTCTTCTTAGATCACTTGGGATTCAAATTCAATTTTGATCAATCTATCCACATTTTCTTGGGATATACGGTGTCTGAAGATAAAATACGGAAGAACATATTAAAGAGTTGTGCCGATGCCATAGAGACTTGTGATCATATGATTTCTACAAGATTCTCATCTATTCAACAGCTACAGAACTCCCAGAGCTTATCAAGAAACGAAAGAATAAGATATCATGCTGTGAAGAAAGATCAGAAAGAGCTGTTACAATTTATGGAGATTTTAGCCAATGCTAATATATTGCGGCATATATTGTTGTTTAATGAGGTTCCTGCCCATTACTTCTATAAGTCATGGGTATATTCCCATGAAGGTATAGATAGCCTCGTGCGGTCGCCGATGTTGCCGGAAAGATGACCAAACTTGATCATTTAGAGGAAGTAAAAGTCGTAACAAGGTTTTCGAAGGCAGATTCGAAAAATAGCCCCTCAAGTAGGAATTTGTACATGTGATGCAGAATTCTCTATGACGGGGGATATTGCTTACTCTCAATCTTTAGTATTATCGTTTTTACAATCCATTTCTACTACATTAGTTGGGACTTTACTGATTTTTAAGACTTATTGCAAGAATCCTACTTTCTTGTTGCACCAAGTCAGTATATGGGCTGCAAATGTCTCTGATCCAAAGATATTAGTCTCCAGATTTTCTTCTCATGAATCTACTGAGGTATTTTTAACTGGGAAAAAGAAAGAAGGAGAATCACTGGTAAAATCAACAAAGATCAGTTCTCAAGATTTTGATTCAGTTATGTTTCTCTATCAACATAGGATAAAAAAGAAGCCTTTATTGTCCAAAGTAAAGAAAGAAGAATTGAGAGACCTTTACTTCTTCTTAGATCACTTGGGATTCAAATTCAATTTTGATCAATCTATCCACATTTTCTTGGGATATACGGTGTCTGAAGATAAAATACGGAAGAACATATTAAAGAGTTGTGCCGATGCCATAGAGACTTGTGATCATATGATTTCTACAAGATTCTCATCTATTCAACAGCTACAGAACTCCCAGAGCTTATCAAGAAACGAAAGAATAAGATATCATGCTGTGAAGAAAGATCAGAAAGAGCTGTTACAATTTATGGAGATTTTAGCCAATGCTAATATATTGCGGCATATATTGTTGTTTAATGAGGTTCCTGCCCATTACTTCTATAAGTCATGGGTATATTCCCATGAAGGTATAGATAGCCTCGTGCGGTCGCCGATGTTGCCGGAAAGATGACCAAACTTGATCATTTAGAGGAAGTAAAAGTCGTAACAAGGTTTTCGAAGGCAGATTCGAAAAATAGCCCCTCAAGTAGGAATTTGTACATGTGATGCAGAATTCTCTATGACGGGGGATATTGCTTACTCTCAATCTTTAGTATTATCGTTTTTACAATCCATTTCTACTACATTAGTTGGGACTTTACTGATTTTTAAGACTTATTGCAAGAATCCTACTTTCTTGTTGCACCAAGTCAGTATATGGGCTGCAAATGTCTCTGATCCAAAGATATTAGTCTCCAGATTTTCTTCTCATGAATCTACTGAGGTATTTTTAACTGGGAAAAAGAAAGAAGGAGAATCACTGGTAAAATCAACAAAGATCAGTTCTCAAGATTTTGATTCAGTTATGTTTCTCTATCAACATAGGATAAAAAAGAAGCCTTTATTGTCCAAAGTAAAGAAAGAAGAATTGAGAGACCTTTACTTCTTCTTAGATCACTTGGGATTCAAATTCAATTTTGATCAATCTATCCACATTTTCTTGGGATATACGGTGTCTGAAGATAAAATACGGAAGAACATATTAAAGAGTTGTGCCGATGCCATAGAGACTTGTGATCATATGATTTCTACAAGATTCTCATCTATTCAACAGCTACAGAACTCCCAGAGCTTATCAAGAAACGAAAGAATAAGATATCATGCTGTGAAGAAAGATCAGAAAGAGCTGTTACAATTTATGGAGATTTTAGCCAATGCTAATATATTGCGGCATATATTGTTGTTTAATGAGGTTCCTGCCCATTACTTCTATAAGTCATGGGTATATTCCCATGAAGGTATAGATAGCCTCGTGCGGTCGCCGATGTTGCCGGAAAGATGACCAAACTTGATCATTTAGAGGAAGTAAAAGTCGTAACAAGGTTTTCGAAGGCAGATTCGAAAAATAGCCCCTCAAGTAGGAATTTGTACATGTGATGCAGAATTCTCTATGACGGGGGATATTGCTTACTCTCAATCTTTAGTATTATCGTTTTTACAATCCATTTCTACTACATTAGTTGGGACTTTACTGATTTTTAAGACTTATTGCAAGAATCCTACTTTCTTGTTGCACCAAGTCAGTATATGGGCTGCAAATGTCTCTGATCCAAAGATATTAGTCTCCAGATTTTCTTCTCATGAATCTACTGAGGTATTTTTAACTGGGAAAAAGAAAGAAGGAGAATCACTGGTAAAATCAACAAAGATCAGTTCTCAAGATTTTGATTCAGTTATGTTTCTCTATCAACATAGGATAAAAAAGAAGCCTTTATTGTCCAAAGTAAAGAAAGAAGAATTGAGAGACCTTTACTTCTTCTTAGATCACTTGGGATTCAAATTCAATTTTGATCAATCTATCCACATTTTCTTGGGATATACGGTGTCTGAAGATAAAATACGGAAGAACATATTAAAGAGTTGTGCCGATGCCATAGAGACTTGTGATCATATGATTTCTACAAGATTCTCATCTATTCAACAGCTACAGAACTCCCAGAGCTTATCAAGAAACGAAAGAATAAGATATCATGCTGTGAAGAAAGATCAGAAAGAGCTGTTACAATTTATGGAGAATTTTAGCCAATGCTAATATATTGCGGCATAATATTGTTGTTTAATGAGGTTTCCTGCCCATTACTTCTATAAGTCATGGGTATATTCCCATGAAGGTATAGATAGCCTCGTGCGGTCGCCGATGTTGCCGGAAAGATGACCAAACTTGATCATTATTTAGAGGAAGTAAAAGTCGTAACAAGGTTTTCGAAGTCAGATTCGAAAAATGCCCCTCAAGTAGGAATTTGTACAAGTGATGCAGAATTCTCTATGACGGGGGATATTGCTTACTCTCAATCTTTAGTATTATCGTTTTTACAATCCATTTCTACTACATTAGTTGGGACTTTACTGATTTTTAAGACTTATTGCCAAGAATCCTACTTTCTTGTTGCACCAAGTCAGTATATGGGCTGCAAATGTCTCTGATCCAAAGATATTAGTCTCCAGATTTTTCTTCTCATGAATCTACTGAGGTATTTTTAACTGGGAAAAAAGAAAGAAGGAGAATCACTGGTAAAATCAACAAAGATCAGTTCTCAAGATTTTGATTCAGTTATGTTTCTCTATCAACATAGGATAAAAAAGAAGCCTTTTATTGTCCAAAGTAAAGAAAGTCCAGAAATTGAGAGAGACCTTTACTTCTTCTTAGATCACTTGGGATTCAAATTCAATTTTGATCAATCTATCCACATTTTCTTGGGATATACGGTGTCTGAAGATAAAATACGGAAGAACATATTAAAGAGTTGTGCCGATGCCATAGAGACTTGTGATCATATGATTTCTACAAGATTCTCATCTATTCAACAGCTACAGAACTCCCAGAGCTTATCAAGAAACGAAAGAATAAGATATCATGCTGTGAAGAAAGATCAGAAAGAGCTGTTACAATTTATGGAGATTTTAGCCAATGCTAATATATTGCGGCATATATTGTTGTTTAATGAGGTTCCTGCCCATTACTTCTATAAGTCATGGGTATATTCCCATGAAGGTATAGATAGCCTCGTGCGGTCGCCGATGTTGCCGGAAAAGATGACCAAACTTGATCATTTAGAGGAAGTAAAAGTCGTAACAAGGTTTTCGAAGGCAGATTCGAAAAATAGCCCCTCAAGTAGGAATTTGTACATGTGATGCAGAATTCTCTATGACGGGGGATATTGCTTACTCTCAATCTTTAGTATTATCGATTTTACAATCCATTTCTACTACATTAGTTGGTGACTTTACTGATTTTTAAGACTTATTGCAAGAATTCCTACTTTCTTGTTGCACCAAGTCAGTATATGGGCTGCAAATGTCTCTGATCCAAAGATATTAGTCTCCAGATTTTCTTCTCATGAATCTACTGAGGTATTTTTAACTGGGAAAAAGAAAGAAGGAGAATCACTGGTAAAATCAACAAAGATCAGTTCTCAAGATTTTTGATTCAGTTATGTTTCTCTATCAACATAGGATAAAAAAGAAGCCTTTATTGTCCAAAGTAAAGAAAGAAGAATTGAGAGACCTTTACATCTTCTTAGATCACCTTGGGATTCAAATTCAATTTTGATCAATCTATCCACATTTTCTTGGGATATACGGTGTCTGAAGATAAAATACGGAAAGAACATATTAAAGAGTTGTGCCGATGCCATAGAGACTTGTGATCATATGATTTCTACAAGATTCTCATCTATTCAACAGCTACAGAACTCCCAGAGCTTATCAAGAAACGAAAGAATAAGATATCATGCTGTGAAGAAAGATTCAGAAAGAGCTGTTACAATTTATGGAGATTTTAGCCAATGCTAATATATTGCGGCATATATTGTTGTTTAATGAGGTTCCTGCCCATTACTTCTATAAGTCATGGGTATATTCCCATGAAGGTAATAGATAGCCTCGTGCGGTCGCCGATGTTGCCGGAAAGATGACCAAACTTGATCATTTAGAGGAAGTAAAAGTCGTAACAAGGTTTTCGAAGGCAGATTCGAAAAATAGCCCCTCAAGTAGGAATTTGTACATGTGATGCAGAATTCTCTATGACGGGGGATATTGCTTACTCTCAATCTTTAGTATTATCGTTTTTACAATCCATTTCTACTACATTAGTTTGGGGACTTTACTGATTTTTAAGACTTATTGCAAGAATCCTACTTTCTTGTTGCACCCAAGTCAGTATATGGGCTGCAAATGTCTCTGATCCAAAGATATTAGTCTCCAGATTTTCTTCTCATGAATCTACTGAGGTATATTTTTTAACTGGGAAAAAGAAAGAAGGAGAATCACTGGTAAAATCAACAAAGATTCAGTTCTCAAGATTTGATTCAGTTATGTTTCTCTATCAATACATAGGATAAAAAAAGAAGCCTTTATTGTCCAAAGTAAAGAAAGAAGAATTGAGAGACCTTTACTTCTTCTTAGATCACTTGGGATTCAAATTCATTTTTGATCAATTATCCACATTTTCTTGGGATATACGGTGTCTGAAGATAAAATACGGAAGAAACATATTAAAGAGTTGTGCCGATGCCATAGAGACTTGTGATCATATGATTTCTACAAGATTCTCATCTATTCAACAGCTACAGAACTCCCAGAGCTTATCAAGAAACGAAAGAATAAGATATCATGCTGTGAAGAAAGATCAGAAAGAGCTGTTACAATTTATGGAGATTTTAGCCAATGCTAATATTATTGCGGCAATATATTGTTGTTTAATGAGGTTCCTGCCCATTACTTTCTATAAGTCATGGGTATATTCCCATGAAGGGTATAGATAGCCTCGTTGCGGTCGCCGATGTTGCCGGAAAGATGACCAAACTTGATCATTTAGAGGAAGTAAAAGTCGTAAACAAGGTTTTCGAAGGGCAGATTCGAAAAATAGCCCCTCAAGAGTTGCGAATTTTGTACATGTGATGCAGAATTCTCTATGACGGGGGATATTGCTTACTCTCAATCTTTAGTATTATCGTTTTTTTACAATCCATTTTCTACTACATTAGTTGGGACTTTACTTACTGATTTTTAAGACTTATTGCAAGAATCCTACTTTCTTGTTGCACCAAGTCAGTATATGGGCTGCAAATGTCTCTGATCCAAAGATATTAGTCTCCAGATTTTCTTCTCAATGAATCTACTGAGGTATTTTTAAACTGGGAAAAAGAAAGAAGGAGAATCACTGGTAAAATCAACAAAAGATCAGTTCTCAAGATTTTGATTCAGTTTATGTTTCTCTATCAACATAGGATAAAAAAGAAGCCTTTATTGTCCAAAGTAAAAGAAAGAAGAATTGAGAGACCTTTACTTCTTACTTAGATCACTTGGGATTCAAATTCAATTTTTGATCAATCTATCCACATTTTCTTGGATATACGGTGTCTGAAGATAAAATACGGAAAGAACATATTAAAGAGTTGTGCCGATGCCATAGAGACTTGTGATCATATGATTTCTACAAGATTCTCATCTATTCAACAGCTACAGAACTCCCAGAGCTTATCAAGAAACGAAAGAATAATATATCATGCTGTGAAGAAAGATTAGAAAATGAGCTGTTACAATTTATGGAGATTTTAGCCAATGCTAATATATTTGCGGCATATATTGTTGTTTAAATGAGGTTCCTGCCCATTACTTCTATAAGTCATGGGTATATTCCCATGAAGGTATAGATAGCCTCGTGCGGTCGCCGATGTTGCCGGAAAGATGACCAAACTTGATCATTTAGAGGAAGTAAAAGTCGTAACAAGGTTTTCGAAGGCAGATTCGAAAAATAGCCCCTCAAGTAGGAATTTGTACATGTGATGCAGAATTCTCTATGACGGGGGATTATTGCTTACTCTCAATCTTTAGTCATTATCGTTTTTACAATCCATTTCTACTACATTAGTTGGGACTTTACTGATTTTTAAGACTTATTGCAAGAATCCTACTTTCTTGTTGCACCAAGTCAGTATATGGGCTGCAAATGTCTCTGATCCAAAGATATTAGTCTCCAGATTTTCTTCTCATGAATCTACTGAGGTATTTTTAACTGGGAAAAAGAAAGAAGGAGAATCACTGGTAAAATCAACAAAGATCAGTTCTCAAGATTTTGATTCAGTTATGTTTCTCTATCAACATAGGATAAAAAAGAAGCCTTTATTGTCCAAAGTAAAGAAAGAAGAATTGAGAGACCTTTACTTCTTCTTAGATCACTTGGGATTCAAATTCAATTTTGATCAATCTATCCACATTTTCTTGGGATATACGGTGTCTGAAGATAAAATACGGAAGAACATATTAAAGAGTTGTGCCGATGCCATAGAGACTTGTGATCATATGATTTCTACAAGATTCTCATCTATTCAACAGCTACAGAACTCCCAGAGCTTATCAAGAAACGAAAGAATAAGATATCATGCTGTGAAGAAAGATCAGAAAGAGCTGTTACAATTTATGGAGATTTTAGCCAATGCTAATATATTGCGGCATATATTGTTGTTTAATGAGGTTCCTGCCCATTACTTCTATAAGTCATGGGTATATTCCCATGAAGGTATAGATAGCCTCGTGCGGTCGCCGATGTTGCCGGAAAGATGACCAAACTTGATCATTTAGAGGAAGTAAAAGTCGTAACAAGGTTTTCGAAGGCAGATTCGAAAAATAGCCCCTCAAGTAGGAATTTGTACATGTGATGCAGAATTCTCTATGACGGGGGATATTGCTTACTCTCAATCTTTAGTATTATCGTTTTTACAATCCATTTCTACTACATTAGTTGGGACTTTACTGATTTTTAAGACTTATTGCAAGAATCCTACTTTCTTGTTGCACCAAGTCAGTATATGGGCTGCAAATGTCTCTGATCCAAAGATATTAGTCTCCAGATTTTCTTCTCATGAATCTACTGAGGTATTTTTAACTGGGAAAAAGAAAGAAGGAGAATCACTGGTAAAATCAACAAAGATCAGTTCTCAAGATTTTGATTCAGTTATGTTTCTCTATCAACATAGGATAAAAAAGAAGCCTTTATTGTCCAAAGTAAAGAAAGAAGAATTGAGAGACCTTTACTTCTTCTTAGATCACTTGGGATTCAAATTCAATTTTGATCAATCTATCCACATTTTCTTGGGATATACGGTGTCTGAAGATAAAATACGGAAGAACATATTAAAGAGTTGTGCCGATGCCATAGAGACTTGTGATCATATGATTTCTACAAGATTCTCATCTATTCAACAGCTACAGAACTCCCAGAGCTTATCAAGAAACGAAAGAATAAGATATCATGCTGTGAAGAAAGATCAGAAAGAGCTGTTACAATTTATGGAGATTTTAGCCAATGCTAATATATTGCGGCATATATTGTTGTTTAATGAGGTTCCTGCCCATTACTTCTATAAGTCATGGGTATATTCCCATGAAGGTATAGATAGCCTCGTGCGGTCGCCGATGTTGCCGGAAAGATGACCAAACTTGATCATTTAGAGGAAGTAAAAGTCGTAACAAGGTTTTCGAAGGCAGATTCGAAAAATAGCCCCTCAAGTAGGAATTTGTACATGTGATGCAGAATTCTCTATGACGGGGGATATTGCTTACTCTCAATCTTTAGTATTATCGTTTTTACAATCCATTTCTACTACATTAGTTGGGACTTTACTGATTTTTAAGACTTATTGCAAGAATCCTACTTTCTTGTTGCACCAAGTCAGTATATGGGCTGCAAATGTCTCTGATCCAAAGATATTAGTCTCCAGATTTTCTTCTCATGAATCTACTGAGGTATTTTTAACTGGGAAAAAGAAAGAAGGAGAATCACTGGTAAAATCAACAAAGATCAGTTCTCAAGATTTTGATTCAGTTATGTTTCTCTATCAACATAGGATAAAAAAGAAGCCTTTATTGTCCAAAGTAAAGAAAGAAGAATTGAGAGACCTTTACTTCTTCTTAGATCACTTGGGATTCAAATTCAATTTTGATCAATCTATCCACATTTTCTTGGGATATACGGTGTCTGAAGATAAAATACGGAAGAACATATTAAAGAGTTGTGCCGATGCCATAGAGACTTGTGATCATATGATTTCTACAAGATTCTCATCTATTCAACAGCTACAGAACTCCCAGAGCTTATCAAGAAACGAAAGAATAAGATATCATGCTGTGAAGAAAGATCAGAAAGAGCTGTTACAATTTATGGAGATTTTAGCCAATGCTAATATATTGCGGCATATATTGTTGTTTAATGAGGTTCCTGTCCATTACTTCTATAAGTCATGGGTATATTCCCATGAAGGTATAGATATGTTTGAATATGAGATTGACATCCAGAGTTGGCTCCCTAATTACGGAAGAGCCTTTCATCGAATAATAGGCTTTTTATCTATTATTAAAGTAAAGAAGCCTGAACGGTGGATCACTTGGCTCGTGGGTCGATGAAAAACGCAGCTAAACGCGCGTTGACGTGTGAACTGCAGGACACATGAACATCGACAATTTGAACGCACATTTTGCGATTCAATGTTTATTGAAATTAAAAATAAGGCAATTGCCATTTTATACAAAATATAAACAAAAGTCGTTTGACAGGTATTTGGTCTTCCGATCATATGTTAGTTTGCCTATTTAAACGCATATGTGACAGATACGGCCAAATACGAAATAATTGAATCGGAAAAAGTGAGCGCTCTGTGGTGTAATGGTAGCACATTCACCCGGCAAGTGAGAGATCCGGGTTCGACTCCCGGCGGAGCAAGTACTTTTTGCGATTCAATGTTTATTGAAATTAATTATATATATATATATATATATATATATATATATATATATCGTCGGCGAATAAACAATACCGCCTATCTACAGTTTGGGTAACTTTACAGGAACCACAAAAAACAGATTATTCTTATTACGGATGAGAATAAACCCTAGATTTTTTTAACTAACAAAGGGACCATGTTGTTGATGGTTTATAACATATTAATCATGTACAATATTTGCCTTTCGTCCGTTTATTCAATCACTTAGGCGGTAATGCCACGTATTCTTTTCGTGTTTGTAGATTAGCGGTTTTGTTTTTTGCACTTGAAGGCGGTATTAGCCTTCAATTTTAATAAGGTAAATTTATATTAGGCGTTATTTACCAAAGGGAAAAAATTGACACAGTTTGTTAGGAATAGTTTGTTTCTTACTATTACTGATAAAATATCGTACCTCGAGATCAATTAAAATACTAAATTGTTAGGTACATAGTTCAGCCTTTTTCAAGTCTGAACAATATTTCACTTCTTTAATATTTTCCACTTAGGCTTTATGAGCTAATGAGTCCTAATATGTATGACAATCTTCAGGAATAACACTCTTAAGTTCTTGCAGATGGTTATATTTTTATGTCTAAATTGGAAGTTTGTTTTGGTACAAGGGCAAAAACTCACTTGTAAAGTGGTTTGACCTAGGCCGTCTTGGCAACTCTTCCTAGTTCGATTTGAAATTAAGTTTTGTTTCGATTTTCCCGTTAGGTTTGTATTTTATAGCCACTATATCATACACAGTCGGGTCTCCTTTCCTACTACCTGGCCTGATTGAATCATAAATCAAGGTTTTCTGCTGAGAGAAGTCTTTGAAAAAAGAATAGCTCAGGTATCATGATTGGTACGGAAAGGGGATTCGCCTTGCTTTTAATGCTGCTTCATTATATTGGCTTGGCAGGTATATTGGCACATCCTTCAGGGCAGTTTTAATTGCGCTGTGAACCATCTGATTGTGACCTTCGACCAGAAACTTTTGTTCGATTGTAGTTTTATTTGCAACTGCAAAGTGCAGCAGAGCGTTGGCGAAAACAGCGTTTCACACTCTTCTACTTCTACTTTACACTCAATATTATTAAACAGGCCGTATATATATTATTAATTTAGGTAACAACGCAAAGTCTACTATAGTTAATGATCTTAATACAATTAAAATATAAAATTCAAGGGATCAGAAATTATATAAAACACACACACACACACACACACACACACACACACACACACACACACACACACACACACACACACACACACACAAGTACATACATACATATAACTTTTAAAATACACTAAATGCTCGGACATTTTCATAGGGAACAATGTGGAACTACCTGATATCTGGGCAGTCTATCTGCAAAATCACTATACAAACACATGTGGCTACAGGAAGCGACCATATGTGTAGACCGCTGTAAGAGACACACTCCGCAGATCTAAGAAGAGAAAGTGAGTCTGCCGCAACAGGAACTAGCCCTTCCTTTACAGCATCAACAGGTCGAACAGCTGTAGCAGAAACAAGACGTGGTACCTGAAATAAACGACGAATTCAATAAATATATTTCAGAATATGTTTCACATTAAATCATTGTGTAGGTGCTGTTCAAATTCATAATCTCCTGGTTAACATATAAAGGTCTTAACTGTTTCCCAATTATAACTCCACGGCACCAAGAAGCAAAATTACCTATAAAGCGAAGACTGCGCTTATGTCGTTTTATCTCTGAAAACAAGTACATTTATCAGTTTTTTCACTCACACTTTTATTCAGCCTAGCGGCTTATTCTCCAGTCTCATTAACCACTGAAGTCTAAGAAAATAACATACACTCTGTTTCACAAGACACTGTTACAAAAACCTTCTCTATTTGGGCGACTTAAGCCATATCTACTTCCGGCCAAATCATCTCGTAAAAGAGCGGGATGCACGCTTCATACACCTCCACCGAATATATCCCCTTTCAATAAACACCCGTCACAACAGATATAAGAGTTCTGTTCTCTTGGCTTGTAGCGTCAAATAAAACATTGCTAATACCTAAACTAATTATGTAAATAAACAAATTACCTCCTGTAATGTATCCATAATGTTTACCGTCGCATGGCACAAGCTAAGCTACGTTTACTGTTTCACAACAATTTTCACTTTATATTATTAATATTCAATAAATTGATGCAATATGAACACATTAAAATTAACAAACAATAAAATAACAACGGATATGCTAAAACCATGAGCCAAAACCCAATTTCACTATCTGAACGTACCACATTATTGTCCAGCACAAGGGTGTTCATATTGGATCTTGTCCTGCATACCTGACATTTATCGTCATTCAGGGCAATGGCCTCATTCTCACTTCATTAGCAGATTCACCTATTAACCCAAAACAATTATATTTTCTAATACGTAAGTATACACTGATTACAAGGAAAAATTGTCTATACCTTACTAAAATCTTGGATATCCTTCATACCCTCCAGCCGGGCATTTCTGGTTACTAATGTCATTAGCTCCACAAATCGATCTTGTACTATTTAAGACATAGTTCGACTGAAAATCTTTTAGTATTCATGTGACAATTCATATTTATCTTTTTGATGCCAGCAGGTAGTAAGGTAAACATTCTTAATGTCGTGTATCAGTTTTGCTCCTTATCAGAAAAATGTTACGTAGAAGTTAATATATATACCCGTATATATATGAAAATGTGCGTTGGCTAATTTAAGGAGCACAGCTAATCTCTTTCACTTTACACGATTAAGCATTGAACTGAGGTGTTACTTCTGGAGCTCGTTTGCGTCGTCTAGGTTCCGCTATCGGTTCCACGGGATCCTCAAGTAAAGGAGGTACTCCGATTGGTGAAGGAGGTGGTGGATGAGCCACACCATCATCTGGATCATCACCATCATTGGGGTTGACAACGGCGTCCATTACAACATGGCTTGCTCGCCGCAGAAACTGGAGAACTGTATATTCCCCTGTAACGTACAATTCCGTTGCTTCCGCAATTCTTCGATTTTGTGCAAGGTACGCTGGAGGCGTTGCTCGAGGTTGCCCCCCCATTCGCGTACGCTCTACTGTAGGTGTTTTCAATATTCTTTAGCTCGTCTGCAAAGTGTTATAGTATTTTAAATGTAATTATTAATAAAATAAACAGTGTGACACACACACACACACACAAACACACACACACACACACATATATATATATATATATATATATATATATATATATATATATATATATATAATCTGCACTTTGGTTACTACTAACGTGTGAATCCTCACTTATAGATATTTAGTATTATTAGAACATAAAACTTTTGTTTTAGAACCGGTACAGGCTGCAATTAAACCTTACAATAAATCGTATTTTTTTATAAATCGAGTATTTGAACAAATTAATAATTTTCCCAATAACATATAATGTGCAATGCATGACAAATACTTACCGATGAATACCTAAACGTTAGGGTGAGGATGTCTCATCCTGGTGACAGTGTTTTATTAAATGATTCTTGGTGGTTGTTAGTCGTTCGTCTTTGACGAAAGACTGACAAAGATTGAGCCCCAACACCTATAATTTATAATAAGAAGTTTATTTCTTATATCTGAAAGTAGGCATGACTTAACCTAAAGAATCTACCTTCGATATGACTAATGGCTTATCTTTGATCTAATTTAGCAGTAACGCTGCAATATATGACTAAAAGAGTCCGCCATGTAAGTTTATATTCCATAAAGTAGTCAGATATTCTTTTGAAATCTAAAAACGTTTGGAACGATTTTGGACGATGTTTAGTCCCAGTAAATATAACAGAATTGGAAACAACCAGAAACAAATATATCATATTGGTTTGTGTGTCTGTGTTTGTATTTGTTTGTGTGTGTATGCGTGTGTGTATAATTAAAACCAACAATTCTTATCGTAATGACTTACATTGGCATAGAATTGATTTACTCTGATCTTTATATTTTAGTATAAAAAGGTTACATATTATAACATACGTGTTATAATAAGTGTCCAGATGCAGATATTGTCGGCAAGAGTAGAACAACCATTACGGCTGTGATGACTTGTTAAGTAAAATTGGATACAATTTGCAAGTCATATTCAGTATATATATATATTGTATATAAGTCTATGCTTTTTACTATTTTGTCAATTAAATAATAATAGTAATAATAATAATTATATTCTTTATTGCAGGAAACAATTAACAAATAAGGATCTGCTATGTTTAAATCACAAGAAAATGTTTAGTTTACCCTGAATCCATGTCTCCTCAACGTACAATATAGAAATTGTTCCATTTCTTCTACGAGACCATTTCTTAAGGCATGCTGCCTGATGGCTCGCATACCGGCTGGAATAGCATCGTGAGGGAGAAGAGGGAGGGACATAGTCATCTTTACG